>NC_139598.1:14135928-14175928 GCF_946808225.1 Silurus aristotelis | reverse complement strand
GTAGAGATACACTAAAATATTACTCCAGTAAATATTACTTGAGTAAAAGACCATAAAAATTTGCCCTTAAATGCAATTAAGTATTCAAAGTACTATGATTTATTATGGCTTCAATGTTCCTATTATCATTTATGTCACAAGACTTTTGCTTAATCAACTCAGTCGATGTGAAAAGACTCTAATGTGACTCTCAGCACAACAACTAATAATAAAATGATATTAATGAGTCAAACACTGAGTCAAAGCCCAAAACCTCCTTCAACTACTAAAACAAATCACGCAAATAAGGTCACAGGTGTTGTGGTGAGTTCGAGTCTGGAGTTTCTTCCATCATTTCTTCCTCTTAAAATGTTCTGCGTGCTGAATTGATGCTGAAGTGTATGTTGGTGATGAGCAGATACCACCAAGCGCCAATCAAAACAACTTCAAAACAGAGCTGGCGCTCGAGGCTGATTGGTGGCTGGATGTGTGTTTAACCAGTTACGTTTTTATCCACTGATAAAAAAAAGGAACGACTGATTTCTTAAAATGTAGTTGAGTAGAAAGTAAGAGTTTGAAATGTAAAGTTAAAATGAAAATCTTCCCAAATGGAAATACTTCAGTTAAATACAGACATGTCAATAAGCTACCAAGTTACGGTAACAAAGTACATTTACTCCGTTACTGTACACCACGGCCCAATATTAACAAAATGGCACGACCCTTGTTTCATAACACCTCAGTAAAGATTAGTAGTTGTAACGGTATCTTCCTATCGAACTGTCGGATTTTCGACTATTTGGGGTCACCCCTAATTTATACAGTGTTTTTTTTTGTTTTTTTTTCTAATTTACTTTCAGACAAAAATTGGGTAAGTTTAAGTTTATTTCTATAGCATTTTTCACAATGGACATTGTCTCAAAGCAGCTTTAAAGAACTTAGGAATTAAAGTGAATAGGATACTAAATGAATAGAAAAATAATCAAATGTTTTTAATGATAAGATTTTGATGCACCCTGCACTTACAGTAGACTTGAATGGTGCTGTTGAGTGTTTCTTAATAATATTTCTATACACAAAGGTATTAATCTGAGTCCTGCACCCGATACAATGCGAATAATGCATTAAAATGTACACATGCAAAATATCGACTATTAATAGTGCATTGTGGTTGCATGTGTATAACAGGATGTACCACAGATCCCAGAAGAAAGCTGGCTCCTCAGTTCCTGCACTCCTTCCTCATGAGCCTTAGCCTGCCCGTGCACCTGCGTCTCTAAACGCTCAGGATGAATGAATGAAGGAATGAATGGATGACTGCTGCGTCTGAGAGAGGGGATTGCGGCAGATAATCACGCCATGGTGGCCGAAAGCTCGGATCTGCTCTTCTAAAATAATGTCGGGGGAGTGGAGTGGGTCCAGGAGCAGGTTATCTGCACTCGGCTCTCTGTTTGCTGTTTAAATCTTAACGGGGACACGAGCGGCTGGCGAGAGCAAATAGGTCTGGAGTGGGGAGGAACTGGAGTGGAAATGTTCTCAGGGAGAGATTAGCCGAGGCATGGGCCTAAGGAGATGAAACTCAGCGGTTGGAATGGCTTTTATTCCTGTAGCGAAGGCACAGAGGTAAAGGTGTACACCAGCTGAGTACATAAAACCAAGGAGGACGTACTGAATATGACTAGGAGAACGGGTCGTGTCCTCACAATCTCCTCGTACTTTTTTTAAAAAAGCCCTGAACCCCAAACAAAAAGTGCTGTGCAATCAAAACTATTCAAGGCTATCATGCTGTTAGGTTGATGGAATATCTCACTTATTCCACTAATTTGATTTACAATTTCGTCTTGCATAAATAACTGCTGCTTCATCCTCAACAAACTTCTGCATTTACAGTATTTATTATTATATGAACAATTTCTTTGGCCCTATAATAAAATGTGCCCTGTGTACTGCCCATGCTGCTTCGTTACGCTGTTATTGTGTCGCACTAAATGTTTTCTGTGGACTTTATTTAATGCTCTGCGTACAGGTCTTAGTTTGGTGTTATCTAGTGTTCATTTATGTTGTACAAGTATCACCTTGGTCCTGGAGGAACGCCGTTTACTTTCTGTTTACTGTATATTGCTGAAATGACAATACAGCTACTTGACTTAACAAGTCTCACTATTATTACCCAGTTCACAACTTCACACCTCATTAACCATTTCATTCGTGACACAGTCTGAATATTTTAAATTAGTAACTTGTGTAAAGGTTTTAAACTTAAATAAAACTTAATATAACATTATTACAAATTGATCTCCTAGTTCCTATTTATCACTTACTATCAAGGAAATCTTAACAACTATCCACTATTCAACTATGTCGATGCAATACATCATTATTTGGACTTATAATAACTTAATTAGCTCATTCTTAATCCAGAATATGTATATTAATATGTATGAATATTAATATGTATAGTTTTTAACTTTGATATCCCATTATTTCATGTCATTTAATACATACAGTGTGTATGTATGTATATATCTATATCTATATATATTAGGGCTGTCAATCGATTAATTATTTAATCGTGTTGTCATTAGTTAACTCCTGATAAATCGCACCTTAATTGCACATTTTTATCTGTTCTGAATGTACCTTAAATTAATACTTTTCACGTTTATAATATTCTAATCAACATGGGTATGGACAAATACTGATGCTTTATGTAATTATTATTTGTATTAATAGTTTATTATTAATGAAACAAAACACAACATAGAGCACGAAAATATTCTTGTCAATGTTTAAAAAGTAATTATGGTGTTTTCAATTGCGTAAATGATCAAGACACAAAACGGCACTTTTGCTATGTTTCCACACGGACGGTTTTAATTGGCGGATGTGCGCATCATGGCGGATTTTGGCGCTTGATTTGAGACTTGCCGCATCAGCAAAGCAAATGTTTGGTGATTTAAAAAAAAAACAGATATCTTTTTTTCATATCTAAGTAAAGAAAGGACGTCGTGAACAAACGTGGGTTGCGTTGGAGGTTTCAGTTTCGACTCTTTTATATTTATTTGTTTATATATTTTTTTTTTATAAAAACGGTCGAACAGAAATGAGCGCTGCGTTATTAAAACTAGTGCAGTTAAAATTAAACATTAAACATAACTCTAAACCATTATTTTAAAGTGATTCGAAACCAGATGGCGCAGATGTTATCATGTGTTCCGAAATGCACAAGAGTTTGACATGCAAAAAAAAAAAGGCTTGAGTTGAGTAATTTTTTTAATAACCAATACAGTAAACTCTACTCATTTATGCTTAATAATATATCACAAGTTTAACAAGATATAAAGAAAAGGTATGAGTCTGATGTCTGAATACGGTATTCGATCAGTTGCCTATGCTATAATAACTAACCTGCTTTCTCTAACATGAAGTGTACCGATTCACAACCCAAGTTTTGTCAATAAAAATACATAATAATGTATATCGTATAAGTTGTATTAAATATATATCAAGAAAAAATTGAAGGTTGATGAATTTGAGGAGCAGTAGATTTAGTAGTCTGGTTTCAGCTGTAAGTGGTAACACAGAAATAGAGAAGATTTAAATAAATTGATTAAAAATCAGACAATAACAACCATGTGTATGTGAACACACAAGATAGCTTGAAAAGTAGGAAAGGAGTGACAGCAAAAGTCCAGCTTGACTGCTTCTTCAGTAATTAGCACCTCCTCCATTTTTTTCCCCCAACCAATAGATAACTGGCTTCCTTTTTTCCCACTGGATCACGAGACATAGCGTTGTGACTTTGCAGTTAAAAGTTGATAAACTACTGGTGAAACGACATCCCTGCCCTGTGTGCGTTCCCTTTCTGTGATTTGTTTCCCAGTCTAAATTCTACCATCAGCTCAAAAAGAAATTCTGAATATTTTCAAATATTAAAATATGTTAAACGCTTTAGCTGAACTGTAGTTTCTACCTGAGCGTTATGTATATCTTGTAGGCCTCTAAATGAAAATTAATAAATAAATAAAATATAGCAAAATTAAAAAAACCTGTAATGAAAAGCATTGTTGTTTTAAACCTTTCCTTCATACACCAACTGGTTTCTCATCTCTTGAGCTGTGCATCACACACATCCGCACGCCTTCCGAATGCATTAGCATGACCGCATGGAGACACCGTGATACTTAACCACATGAAGTAGGTCAAAGAAATAAATGCTCCAGCTCTCTTATGAATATGAATGTGTTACTCGGTGGCGCCACAGCAGGGGATTGCACTTTTGTGAAGCTTGTGATAATAATTAATAATGCAAACGCACAAGCCATCGCATTTTCTCGAAGCCAAGGTCGAATGCAAAATATCGAGAGCATACAGTCCTAAAAAAAAAAAACAACGAGAAAGGAAAGTTTGGAACTGGGTTCCACACAACAAACACACACTTTCAGCATGACAGCGAATGTGTGTGTGGTGTGTCTTACTGTCAGGACGGCTCACTCGCCGGACTTTCAATTGTCTTTGTAATTGACCACTGGCACGGTCGAGGACCGCTGTCACTTGTTCGTTATCGCTTGTTCCTCGCAGCCGAGTCGCGCCGATCGCTGCTTCATTACCATCATAAAGCTCTGCCTCAACAGCGTCAAGACACTCGCCACCTTTATTTGCACATGCTAAAACAAAGAGTGCGTGAAAAGAGGAAAGACAATTACCTGTGTTTTTATTTGGCAGATAATATATGCGCTACTTAAAGCTGTTTGAATATTCATTCTTTTTTTTTTTCTTTTTTTTTTTACCCGGACCTCGAGGTCACGTGAAAGATATTTCTGTGCTCCACATACTCTGACCTGATTCTGAAGAAAATGGAAAATAGGCGTAATAGTTAAAACTGTTGTTGGTCAATTTTTACGAGGCTCTGGGTTTTGAATATGGGATATACCGGGAAACAAAGCGGTGTCAGTCAGTGCCACGCCGCTGCTTTGGCTAAGCTAAGCTGCTTTACACTGACACTTTCTCAGAATCGCCTCCAATCCAGCCTTCCTTATGAGAAAGCGACCTCACACAGAGGGATGAAGGTGGAGGGTGGGATTTGGACACACACACACACGTTCCGGCTGGATGTGTCGACTTCATCAGGGATGAAATGATGCCCCACACACCTCATTAAAGTGCCTTTGACTTACTACGCCTTTAATGCTGCTGTAGTCTGCTCTAAATCACTCTAAATGTCAAGCCAGGGCTCAGCACTTCACACTGGTGGCTTAGTGAAGCACAGAACACTGACACCGTTTTTGACATGCTGTAATGTCCTAGTCATTCAAAAAAATAAAAAATACAAATACAAATAAATTACATAGATAAAAATGTATTCAAACCTCACAGATCCATCAAAAAAAAAAAAAAAGATGAAAATGATGATAAATAAAATTCTCAAGAGTTCCTACAACTTATAAGGTTTCATTTAAAATATACAAAAAAAAATTTTTTTATAAAAGGCGTTAACATTTAAGACATTGTTATTACACGGGGACTTTTCATGAATATCCACTCTGAAAATAAAATAAATAAATAAACAAATAAAAAAGTCAGTCTCAGACATTGGAAAAAAAAAAAAGGCAATTTTAAAAAGCACCTACCCAGGGAGGGAGAGGGAGAGAAAAAAAATCCTAATACAGGGTATTTGCATAATCTATTAACAATTAGATCATTAGATACTATTGAGAAAACTGTAAATGGAAACCATTAAGTCAATTCTCATTAGGGAGATTTTTTTTTGCTCCTAAGCATCGATATGGCCATGCTTCAGTTTAAAAGTAGAAATACTGTGAGATGTTCCTGATGGCCAGGAAAGATCGGAAGGTAAAAAAAGTACTAATGATGAATGTCTGAGCTGACCAGGTCTATTAGCAATATCTCCAGAGCAGAAGACTGGTTTCTCTGTTCTTTTCCTCTTAAAAAGGGATCTGCGCAAAGTTCAGAATGCAAACCTCGAAACTATGAAGCGAACCTTAAATTTGTTGTTCGCTCGAGCTCCCTCCCTCTGGTTTCTCGTCTCCCTCCTGATGAGAAGCAGCATCCCTCACTCGTCTGCCCGGGAGAGAGTGAGCGAGCGAGTGAGAGTGAGCGAGAGAGACTGCGGCTGTTTATTAATAATGAATTTGGAGTTTTGCGTGGAGGAATGTTATCGCCTGGCGCACAATCCGAGCCAACAGTTTGCCCTGATGGGCTAGCTGGGTTCCTCATTAGTCCAACATATTTAATCCATAAGTTTCTTATCAAATGTCACACCTGCATCTCCAAATGGCATTTCCACATTCAGTGGCATGTGTTTGGGAGATGACGCTCCAAGGTGCTTGGGCGAGATTAAGCGCCCGGCAGTGAGAGCGAGCTTACTTTATCATTTTGCGCGTCTGGAAGGAATCCAAGCAGTTTTTGTCTTGCTGTTGTAATTAGAAAGCCTTTTAAGTGATAACGCCTGCATCGGAATATGAATATGGAGCGATCAGCCTTGCTCCGTTCTCTCCCCAACCCCCCCCCCAACACCACCCTTTTCGTCTTCTTTCCTCTTTTTAATTGTTAAATCCAATTTTTTTGTTGCATGGTGAAGCGAGGATTAACTCCGGCTTCAGAAGTTTAATGAAAGACTTAAAAGTAGGCAAACACTCCGCTGGGGAAGATGAGCGTTTTTCACCCATTTTAACTAGCAACATGCATTTTTTATTTTTTTCCCCCCACCTTAAGTAAAATCAAACAACAGCCATGACCAGAAGTCTCTGTGGCTAGTGTGTAAATACAATAAGGCTCTCTCGTCTGTAGCTAAAACACCCAGCGGTCTTGTAAAAGAGTCTGAGCTATCCCTTTACACGACGAAACGTCACCGTCTCACCGTCTGAGCTTTGACTTCCATGTATCTATATTAAAGCGATCCTTTCAGAGCTTGGAGGAAATACCGTCTGACTGGCAAGTGACAGGAATGTTATGGCGTCTCATAAAAGAAAAGGAAGACGTAAAGAAAGAGAAACAAGACGGAGCAAGAAAGAGAGCGAGAGACCTAGCGAGGTGAGTTCTTCTCCGAGTCCCTGGTGTGTGTCCAGAAAAAGCTGCTAAGCATCGGGCCAGAGATAAGTACAAAACTGAGAAGTATTGATCCAGTAATAGTGGTGCGCGACACCTTCACCTTACAGCATGAATGTCATAGCCTCTTATCCCCTGCCTCTTAACACGGACCTCCTATCACACCGAGTACATCAGGGGCCTGCATTACACACCTCTCACACTCTGTAAATCTCCCAAATCACCGCTCTGAGGCATCGCTTATTTCCTTACTTTTAGACCGAAAGAGGGAAAAGCCGAGCCACAGTTCATACAATAAGGGTGGATCGGGAATGGGGCGAATAGGGGTTTTTGCAGTTACAGCTGATGTGGAAAGGAAATTTCAGACTGTAAATCTGAGTGGACCAAAAATAGAGACACTATTCTCACCTCCTTGTTTGAACAGATCTTCGTTTCCTGATGTAAATGAGGCGCCTCACAATTTGAACAGATCAGCACCAGATGTGGCCGTTTTCTAATAAAAGTCAACCCTTTAACATACCAAATTCTTTTGATTCACCTAATAATAAAAAATAAAAATAAAAAGACACTTTCCGCCCTAAATAATCCCTTATGTATGACCAATTAAATGTGACAGTGTGTGCTTTTCTTAGCTGCTTTGGAACGTTTCTCAGGTCGGAAATTAACTTCTCGAAACTGCTTGTTCAACCTTGACCTCGTGTCGTCCCCTGTGCACATCACAAAAGCAACTACTCGTTGCTTTAATCAAATTGGGAACGCTTTGGTACATTCATTGTGCACAATACTGCTCTTTCCAAGATTTCCAACATTATCAGTTGTTTATGTTTATGTTGATCACAATCCCGGCATCAGTTCATTGCATACGTGATTGAATGCAAAATTGTTAAACAAGTTGTCAGAATCTGTCAAGTTTACATTCCTATAAAAAATTTTGTAAATGTTTAGAATTTTTTGAATTGATGAATTGTGCAGATGAATTGGATCAACCAGAATCAGGAAACAAACAATATTACAGTACAGAAAAAGTACAGAAAAAGTGTGAATCCCATCTGGTCTCTGCAATCAAATAAACACATTTGTGCTGATGAAATTCATAGATTGCGTACAGAAAAAATTAACAGAATTTTCGATCATTGTGATCCAAACCGTAGTTTACTTCAGGAAATGATGAAATTCATACTGACAACAAAACTACTACTAATCATTTTGACGATCCTGCTTCTTGCCATTCTGATGGCGATGAGATGTTTCGTTGACACGAATACTTGTGTTTTAAGAGATCAACTAAGGATTTAGAAAAGAAGTCCAGCCTTTTGCAAGAAATCCAATGCTGTTTGTTCAGATTGTTTCGAGAAATGCACTTACGGCTTTGCAAAAATTTAGAATGAATCGAGAAATGCGCCAAAGCACCTGAGAAAAACCTACGTCAGAGTGGGGTTCATGTCGGACTGTTACACGGATCGTATTTTTTATTTAAAATTACATTCTATGTTGTGGAACATCAAAGAAGTTAGTTTCCGTTTTCACTCTCGTCCTATCAGCTAGCCGTTCCTTCGCCAGCCTCGTTATAAAGATTTTTTTTTATTACTTGAAGACTCTCCTATAGTGGAAAACAAACCAACCGTTACTGAAACTGGAGTGTCAGGGATTCACCCTGCCACGCCCCCCTCTGTAGCTGTCAGGGATTCACCCTGCCACGCCCCCGTCTGTAGCTGTCAGAGATCCACCCTGCCACGCCCCCCTCGATAGCAGTCACGCTGCTTCCCAAGATTACCGACAGCTGTGGCTCATGAAAGATCAGACTACATAAACTCACATTCTTGAGTCACAGGTTGTCGATCGTTATATTGTCAAGCTGGACAATCGCGTGGCTGCTCGACCGCCGGCTGTATATGCGAATTCCACTTCCGACTTGGATTACTCATTGCCGAAGGCTTTATGGATTATGCTTGGGACATTCGAACTCATAGCGGGCAACGCGTATCGAGCGGATGTCTTTGTTTGTTGTTTTCAACGGCTTATGAGTGTTTTTGTGTTGTACGGTTGTTGAAATAAAAGGACAATGATCGGACTATATCGGCTTCCGCGTCTGCAGCCTGACAGGAGACTCCTCCTATTAATGGGAAATACATTTCCTTTCCATTTTATAGACACTGATTATTTTGAATGTCTGCCATTCGATGATCCCAGACCAGATGCCTAATTACGTGTATGCTAATACGATGCAAACTTTTATAACAAATTTGTGCTGCCATATTAGATTTGTAAGCCAGTCCTGCCTCTTGTAAAGCTCGGTCAGAAGATTCTCACCGAGCGTTACATGTCACCAAATGCTGACGATTTATTTAAATAGGGTGTAATAAGTGACAGGCGGATCAGATCCGGCCTCGCTCGAGCTCGATCAGCCGACGGCGACTTCTCCCAGCTCCTAATGAGATCTCTGGGGTCACGCTTAGCATGCTGCTTTGTAGCACTGTAGTTGGGAAGTCATGCAGTGACTTGGAGCCCTCTGTATGCTTTCTAGAAGGCTAGAAGAAGAATGTAGCTGTTTAGAGCCAGACGCATGTACACTTATGTACAGTATACACGCGTAGGTAAAAAGTAGAACATCCAAAATACAAAACACACCAAATACCAGCACTTTCCGTGTATTTCATGCTCGCCGCCATATTCTGTAGCTTTTCCCTAGCTTTGTAAAATGAGTGTTAAAAGTCTCTTAGCTAAACAAAGGGGCTCATCAGCGACATCCTGCTCAATCAGGCTTCTCATCAGCGCCAACTAACTTCCAGTGCCAAGTCCACGCTATGCTCACTTTCTCTTAAAAAAAAAAAAAGCCACATCCTTGTGCATTCAAAGCTTTGTGATTCTCTCATTGTGAGTCTTTTAACAGGGAAAAAAAAAGAAAAGAAAAAGGTATGGGCACGGCTCATTAGCTGAGGTTGCTGCGTATTGTCTCATTCACTGAGATCGGTGCGTCGAGGAAAGAATAGGTGGGAGATTAGGATCACGCATATGCCGCTGGTCTGGAATGAAGAGGTTAACACCGAGTAAGATAAGAGGCAGATGTGAAGAGATAGCCGACACTGTGCATGAGAGGAAACGCAGAGGAGAAGAGACTGTGTAGATTGGAGGGCTTAGACACTGTAAAGCTCTGTTGTTATCAATTAGGCTTAGGTTTTACCTGCTGTCTTGATGGAGAAAAACTCACGCTGGGGGAAAATAAGGAAGATGCGACTGAATGAGTATTTGTAAGAAAATAAGCCATATAGAACTTGCACAATGTGACGTTCTAAAAGAAACCAGCTTCGCGAATACCACCGATAATTGAGTATTTAACGGATGGACAGAACATAAATAGGAAATGTTAATCAAAAGTCATAACTGACTCAGGAAAGCAACTATTTTAGGCTGTAAAGATCTGGTATAGAGCATCTTTAGGTTTTGAGTAACCATTTTACAGAATTGATGCTTTGAAAAGAGCTAAACTGCCTTTTGTATACGCAAGGTTTTTTTTAACAATGAGGAGTGGTGAAGCCTCTAGGTTACTGATCGGAAGGTCGAGGGTTCAAGCCCTGGGATCGCCAAGCTGCCACTCTTGGGCCCTTGAGCAAGGCCCTTAACCCTCTGTGCTCCAGGGGCACCATATCATGGCTGACCCTGCGCTCTGATTCCTGCTTCATGATGTATATGTGACAAATAAAGGCTATTCTATTCTATTCTATTCTATTCTATTCTATTCTATTCTATTCTATTCTATTCTATTCTATTTAATTAGAAACACAGAAAATGTTGGAAAAATCCACACAGAAAGCAAACAGGGAGTTGCTGAGATCAAATCACACTGGGCTTGGGCACTCCCCTTACAGCCCCTACAGACATTCTACCACCAGGCACCACTGCTCCAAACACAACACAAGGGATTTAAGTCTGAACTGGAATGAAGGCACCAAATAGCACAAATTGATATTTTCACCAGGACCACAGCAGAGCAAACTTACGAGATGGCATCAAAAAGTTTTGAGACTGGTTCTTGTTTGCAAGAAAGTGCTTGATTTATCAAAATTTACACACTATCACCTTCAAAACAGTCCCCTTGCACAGCAATACAGTGTTCCTGCCACTTCTGGAATGTGTCCTGGTAGAGAGCGAAGTCTGCAGAAGTCAAATCTGGCGAGTAGAGTGGGTGCAAAAGGGGGGGATCATGTTGTTTCCGGAGAGAAACTTAGGTGTGAGGAGTGATAGAGTGCACACGTGGTCAGAATAGCACCGGGTTGCACAGCTCCCGATGTCTACAGGAGAACGTCTTTTGGCACATTGACTTATGAAGGTTGGTGCTTCCTGTGACTGCGCAAGCAACCTTGTGCTGCATTTATTGGAGTTTTACAGAACTACTCTCTGAACTTTTTGATACCACCTCGTATGGTGACCCTCCCATTGTCGGACACACCAAACGAAATCACGGGGTGCACCCAATCAGTAATTGACAGACACACACTTTGAATCATGGTCAGGAAATCTGGCCAAACTGAATGCCACTGGAATTAAACCGGCTCTTGCAAAACAAACCTGCATGGTGCATTACTGGAATGCAAATAATAGTACTGCTATATGGTCTTTGACATAGGTTGTCCCCCTGCTTTGTGCCCTAAGTTCCATTGGATAGGCTACAAGCTCCCCAAGAACCCTGTGTAAAATATGCAAACAAATAAAGAAATCCAAATTTTACAGGGACCAGACTCTAAAAGGGAACCTGTCCTCATCTGGGTGGCACCGAATGTCCATTCATTACAGTTCCATCTTTGTTGCGGTTGGCGCTCCAATGCAAAATAGTTCATGCAACCTGTGGTCCTGATTCCAATTGTAGTAGACTGTTGATATTAATTACAGTCCAAATCCCTCCCTAACGTTCTTTAGTTGTTCAGTAGCCTATCTTAGTAGATAAGCACTACAGGAAATAGACGGAGGGACAGAAAATAGAAGTTCAAGGACCGTGACGTTTCCACATCGCCGACAAGCAACGTCACAGGTAAGTACCTTGTTTTTTCTGAGGGACTGCCTTCTTTGCTGTCAATACTTCTTTCTTCTCTGTAAGTTAGTCACAGGAAGAATCGGAATCTGAATAAAAATAAAACGATTTCTACTGGGACTTCCTCGTGCAGCAGAACGCTCGTGTGAAATCAAACCTTGAACGTCAAGGTGAACATATGGCATTCGGTTTTCTTGTTGTGATTAGACTAGCTTAGCTCTTGTAAATTCGCAACCACTAGGGAGCAAGTATGGCATGGCAGAGGAAAGGAAAGAGGGGTGGGGGTGGGGGGTAACCGAGAAAGAAGGAGATGAAGAAGGAGAAGAACAAGCTGGCAGGCGGGTTGAGGCAATGCCAGTTCTGCATGCGCCATGCGGAGAGGCAGGGGTGGAAGGTGCCAGTGTGTGCTGGGCGAGGAGGAAAGATCAAACAACAAGGGCTGCAGATCTGCACCAATCTGCTCTATATTAGCATCGCAGCCAAGGAGCAGCTGAACCAGCCGCCGGTCTACATGGGACGAGGACATTGCTAAAACACACAAACTCACACACACACACACACACACACACACACACACACACACACACACACACACACACACACACACACACACAAACGAAACCTTGTACTTGAATTACACACAAAAGAAAACGCATGAAGGAAATTCAGACATTCATTCAGGGCTACCTCTAAGACACAACAATGCGGTTGTGACACGTGCAGGCAACCTGAAACAAAATCCAAAAAAACATTCAAAACCACAGAACGTTTCTGAAAGGATAGTAAAAAATCTGAACATAAGGCGATGCCTCCGAGAATCCGCTCATTTCCAGCAGAGACGGCACCAGCCTGATTTTTTCGAGGAGCCCAAATGGCTGCATTCTGGTACGGCGATGGTGGAGTTTGGCGGACGTGTGAATCGCTGGTGCTAAGCTCTCGTGGGCAGCCTAGTCTCAGGTTCACTTCGCGGTGCCGCGGTCCAGATCCGCAGACGGAGAACGGGCGCCTCTCCCACCATCTTTTCCTCGTGCACAGATGGTGGAACGAGACAATATGCTTTCCAAAAAATCTCCGCTGCTTTTGGTCCGCCCCAAAGACACCAGATCTGATGGAGCGCCGCTACGGCACGGAGAGGAGCGAGAGCCGAGTTGTGGGCCAAGCACGTCACTGGAGATTGGTGGCAGGATGCTGGTGTGTGTGTGTGTGTGTGTGTGTGTGTGTGTGTCTAAGCATGGTACTGTATGTGGGCAGTGTTGTGAAGGACTGTCAAAGGGATTGAGAGGAATAAAATATACATAATGTATGTTGACACAAGGTTATTTGATTATAAGAACTTTCTTTCAGCAAATTAAAACAAGTGAAAATCAGACCAGAAATACTGCTAAGGAATCTGGAGGTTTTTTGTGTAGGACCCTTTAAAATAAAGGGTTTCAGGTGGAACTTTTTAGTTAGATAAGATTCCTTTACTAATCGAAGGACCTTGAAATATCCTAGTACATATGTATGCTTCCCCTTTTTTTAATGTCAGATATTAATCACTTTCCATAAATGTCTGGAATTCTTTTTTATTGTTCTTTTTTTAACAAATCTTAAAAATGTTGTGTGTGTATGTGTGTGTGTGTGTGTGTATATATGTAAATTTTTTTTACTTTTCTATAATAATAATAATAATAATAATAATAATAATAATAATAATAATAATAATTAGCCTCTTTTTTCGCCCAACAATATTTAGTGTAGGCACCCCAACATCTCTACGCACCCCAACACCAATTATAATTTTTTTATTATTATTATTATTATTATTATTATTATTATTATAGAAGAGTATAACAAGAATACAAAATATGTAAAATGATTGGCAAAAAAGAAAAATGTTCAGACATTTTTTTTAAAAGGGTAAATGACGAAGTTATAACGCCGTAAAATAAAATCTCCCAAAGATCCATGGGACCGACTAGAAAGCAGGCGAACTGAGCAGACTTGGCCTCCAGGGGACCGCGGAAAAGGTTCACCGTCTCCATCTTTTGTGCCCTAGCTCAGGCAATTAGACCCAGCTTGGTGTTTTCTAAGCGAAGCGGGGAACAAGGTGTGTGTGTGTGTGCGTGTGGGTGTGTGTGTGTGTGTGTGTGAAGTGAGGAAAAGTCATTTTGTGGCAGCGTGCTCTTCAGTTCCGGTCATGCTCTGTACCAGTGCAAATTAAAACCTCCTGCTAGCCCATATGTAAATACGCCCATCGTCCAGGCTGCGCTTTAATGAGCCATGATATGAAAGACCAGTGTAAGACCCATGGAGAAATCCCCGGTCACTTGACAGCTGACAGGTGCTGCAAACTTTCAGACAGGTGAGGCTGGCACTCCGGAACATTCGGAAGCTCGAGGCACTTTTCTGGGAGGATTGTGGGTAGCGGTGCTGCCGAACACAAGCTTGCTCCTTATATATATATATATATATATATATATGTATAAAATATAGCTCAGGCCTCAATCCTTTCCTTTAATAACCTGGATGCTCAAAATCTGCTAAATAATACGGATTAGCCATCGTTAAATCTGCCTCACAAATGCGCTAGGGTAATGTGCATAGGAAAGCCGACGGAAGAAAAACGCATCTGTGGCAGCGATTAATCCTTCGCTACATTCCTCTCCGATCCTGGCATCTTCCCTCTACAGTATCACAGGAATCGTAATCAAGATTCAGCTGCAGAACTAAGAGGTACCGAGTTCAACAAGGGGTGGGAAAACATGCAATTAAGAGACAGATGCGCTCATTTGCGGGACCTTTTGGGTCACCCGGAAAGGCTCAATAGAAAAAAAAAGGAAGATGGTTCGGTACAGTGCCAGGAGGATAGAAATAAAAAAATAAATAAAAAAAAAACAACCAAGAGAAGAGTTAGCATGGTATCATACGAAAAAAATAAATAAAAAAATTTAAAAGTCTAGTGCTAATTGTCCTAATTATGATTTCGCTGTTTGTTGTTTAGATTATAGGCTTATTTATAAAAGCTTAATAGGCAAACAAGCTTTTTTTTGGGCCTGTCATTGCTACTGGAAAGAAAATCCAGTCAAATCTAGTCAGTCAGGAGAGAGAGAGTGAGAGAGAGAGAGAGAGAGAGAGGGAGAGGGAGAGAGAGAAAAAAACCCCGCACTAGCGTCAAAAAATGGAAATGAGGTGAGGAGATAGGAAGATTTGGGGACTTTGTCGCCTGAACCAGGCAAAGCCATGTTAAATCCATTCTCTAAAGTATTGGAGGAACTACAAAGGTATTGCAGAGAAGCGGAATAGCTCTATTGTTGTCTCATCTGACAGCTTTACTCCGAGAGAGAGAGAGAGAGAGGAAGAAGCGCAAGAGATAGAGAGAAACGGTGAAAAAGGCGTGCTGTTGATAGTCAAAATTTCTAACGTTCACCAAACTTTAGGGGAAGATAGAAAAAAAAAAAAGCCAAGATCTTAATATCGCACAAACACCTAAACAAAGTTGGGTTAAAACATGTTAATATGGATGATAAGGGGGTTTTTTTAATAAGAAGAAAAATAATCAAATTATCTGTAGAAATATTGTTCAGAGCCAAGGTGTCCTTCATTGCTTATCTCAGCATGTGACCCAAAAAAAAAAAAAAAAAAAAACCCACCCTGATAGCTAATATATCTGTTCATTTCTGGGCCGTAACATCGCACAGTGAATGCTGATCGCGGAAAATATTGTTTTACAAGGTGCTGATTTCGTCCCAACAACTTTGCCTGACCTTGCTCAGGGGTCTGAATGAGACTGTAAAATTGATTCAGGTCCCGGCAATAAAACGAGTCACGAGCATTATCTGCATTCTAATTCTAATTAATTCGAGCAGAGGTGGCCGTTATTTACGAGCGAGGCCGGACGCTATTCAAACACTATAATAATCTGAGCCCCGTATTTTTATTCATGTCTTGATGAATGGCTTTATTTTCACCAGGAAAAAAAAAAAATAACAAAAAAATTACAAGCCCCGGATATGTCTTGCGCGACCAATCACATGAGCGCTGATTACTCAGAGCGAGGTTGTTATTTGTTCTGCACCCCCATCCTCCTCACCCACCTCACCTCGTTCACTTCTCACCTTCGTTTTTCCCTCTGTTCCACCACGTGGCCTTTCATTAGGGCCTTATTTCAGGGTATCACCTTAAGTCGGGGGGATTCGCACTTCGCGAGTCGGTTCTGCGCCCCGGCCCGAGGTGACCTGCCCCTCAGATGCACAAAATACAAAAATAAATGGACTTCTGTCCTTCCCTGAACGTATCAGTGAAACATATCTCGTGACCCTGTACTACCTGTACTATGATATTCAGCACCGCATTCCACATTTAGTCTCAATTTGCTCTTATTCCATCCACTCTTCTGGGAAGATGTTCTGCTAGATTTTGGAGTGTGCTTGTGGAGATTTGTGCTCGTTCAGTGTCAGAAAAGTCAGGTACTGATGTAGGTGATGAAGGTGAGGAGGCCCTGGGGTGCAGTCAGCATTTGAGGTTACAGCTCTATAGCAGGAGATCTTCCACTCCAACCCATGCACAACATATCTTCATGGGATTTGCTTCATGTGCAGGGACACTGACATGCTGGAGCAGGTTTGGGTCCGCTAATTCACTTAAAGGGAAGACCCTTTACAATCGTGTGCAGGGGTTCTCAAAGTGGGGTCCACAGAACCCTGGAGGTCCATGACTCATAGCCTGGGGGTCTGTAGTGTAGATTCACTCTGTGTCTGTCAGTGTTTGACAACTTACACTCAAGTCTCGACACTTGAGAAGGAGGCTGTCAGGTCTGCAACTTTATCAACTTGTTACGTTTTGGACAAATCAAAAGAAGTTTAAGTCGTGATAACCAGAAAACAACTTTTGTTATGTCGAGATCATGTGATCATGAGAAAACAATAAAGAAAAAAAAACGATTCTAATGCATGGCCCCTTAGGACTTAAAGGCTGTACTATTTAGCGTTTAGGTTGAAAAATCAATACAAATAGTTCTATAATACAAATATAGATATATATTATAATACAAATAGTTCTAATGGCATCTAAGAGTACAAATTGTAGTAAACATATGCATAGTCACTGCTTTGATTATGCCCTTGAAAAATTTTCTCTCCTTTAAGGGGTCCCTGTCACCATCCTTTCCTTCAGGAACCAGATGTGTCATAAAATAACAAAAATTACCAATAAATAACACAAAACTAACTGAAAAAATGTGGCGTATGAAAATAAAACATGCTGTAATAGTGCATAAAGAAAAATAAGTACCATGTATGACACAAAACAACCTGAACTCCTTTACTCCTTTTATACCACAGGAATTTTGCAATGATCAAATTTTTCAAATAAACTTTTGTCATTATCGATTTATTATTATTTATGTCACATGAGAAATAAACTCCGGTCCTTTTCCTAGACCCGTGATCGTTTCTCTGTCTTTTTGACACTAAGGAACACCTAGAGCCTGCCAGGTTATAGAGACATTATTGAGTTATAAAGATGTGTAGCCTTCGTCCCTGTAAACTAGCTGTTACTATAGAAACGGCGACATAAGCGAAGAAATGTGTTAATATAAATAGGAAAACTGGAATCTGTCTTCTGTTGGAGCTGCTGTTATAGTAAATAAGGTGACATCTTTTGACCAATCGGATTTAAGAATTCAAAAGCCAGAGTTGGGCAAAGATGTCATTCAAAATATATTTTTCACTAAAATAACAAATATGATCAAATCTATCAAAATAAACTACAAATCACAGCAGCCACACCATGTATTAAAATAAACTACTGTATTTTAAATAACACTTTTACAAGGGAGCATGAAATGTCTTCGCAAACCTTCCATCAATTAGTCTATTTGATTCGTTCCTTCACCATTTCACTGACTCAGCTGATTGGGTAAACTATGTCTGATAGCAACAGCTTTTCTCTGCCAGGGTCACACAATATATCAGACATATGCAACCAGTTAACAGATCAAATATTCACATACAATATTCCTGTGATCTCCCAGCTGAAGGTTAGTTTTAATGTAACCAACAGTTTAATGTTGAACAGTTTGTGAATGACTCATAATTGTATCCTAATTTATTTACTTGGTGTTTGGTAACGAAGGGCTGCTTCACATCAGCAACACCGACTCCATGACAAACACGTCATTCATAAAAAGACGACTGATGGCACCTGCATTCATAACAACTAGTTTCTAACTAATTCATCATTTAATTGTTAATTATAAATATAATAATATATTATGTGTCAGGCAGTTATTCATGCAATTTAATGCAAAATCATGATCCCACTAAACAGCTACTTCAGTTAGGCTACAATATTCAGCAAACAATATTTATCTATAAGTCATTGAACGCCTATTTGAAAGCTGGCAGCCTGCACATTTCTTACCATCACCACCTTCTTCCATATGGATCAATTTTCTGTTCTGATATCAACAAGTCTGGGCAAAATACTGAGCAGGCACTAATTAGAGCCCACGTTTTTATGTCATCATGTAAAACTTCTTACAACGTAATTTACAGTATTTTAAAACTACACAAATACAAAACACAAAAGTATTTCGATACAAGATACGGAAGCCATTTTCAGCAACCCTGTCAAATACAAATGACAAAATCCTATTTTATATCTGAATATATGTCAGAAATTCTGCCCATCCCTGTCAACGGCAGTACGTTATACAGAGCAAATGTAAAAGGTGCTGAACATAAATGGGAGTGTCACAAGTCAAACATTGAATTTGACACTTCAAAATCTAGAAGAAACATCTTCCTAGAAGAGAGAAGGTTATTATAAGAGGAAATGTGGAATGGGATGTTAAAAAGCACATCTTATTTGATCTTAGGATGATGTGGCAGTCAAACGTAGTATTATTTGCTCCATGCTCTATTTGCAAATCCATGCGCAACCGTGGCCCCGCTGCCACACTAACCAGGCATAACTTTATGACCACCTGCCTAATATTGTGTTGGTCCCCCATTGCTGCCAAAACAGTCGTGACCCATCGGGCATTCACAACATTAACTTATTCAGCAGTGTGAACTACAGGAGGTCGTCTGTTGGATCGGACCACACAGATCAGCCTTCGCTCACCACGTGCATCAATGTGTCACCACTGTTCCATCCTTGGAGCACTTGTGAAAGATACTGACCTCAGCAAATCAGTAACAGCCCAGAAGAGCTGCAGTTTTGGAGATGTTCTGACCCAGACGTCTAGACGTCACAATTTGTCTCTTGTGAAACTCACTCAAATCCTTACGCTCACCCGTTTTTCCTGCTTCTAACACGTCAACTTTGAGGAGAAAATGTTCACCAACTAACAGGTGCCATGATGAAGATTATAATCAGTGTTATTTACTTCACCGGTCGTAAAGTTATAACGTCATAACGTTACGCCTAATTGGTGTACATAGAGTGCGGTACTCTAAATTGCTCTGTTTTGCTAAATTATGTACTGCAATTTGTCAAATTATTAACGTTACAGTATAATACCCACACTGTTCACCATTCTTTAAGAATCCTGGCCATGTCTCGAGTTACGATGTTTTCGAGTTTCGATTCAGCACAACAGACTGGCACTATAAATACTGCAGAAGCCCACCAAATCACCAAAACAGCAGATTCGCTGTGTAGAGAAAAGGTTTGGAGTTCAGCCTAAGTGCCGGCTCTGCACAGTAAGTGTGGAGGATGGAGCGTAGAGATGAAAGAGAGCTCCAAATCCGAGGTTATCGCTCATAATTAGAATTGTATGAAAGCTAACTCCGTTCCCTTCTGCGAGATAATTGCGGTCCGTCATTCCTAATTTGGTTACAGACTTGAAAAAATACCCCTTTCTTATTAATTCTCTTGATTAGTTTGCAATCTTTGCGTTGACAGGATGCCTTTCTCTCTCTCTCTCTCTCTCTCTCTCTCTCTCTCTCTCTCTCTCTCTCTCTCTCTCTCTCTCTCTCACTCTTGTCCACCAGGCGGCCTGCTTGCCTTCTCAATCGCCCGTTTTGTTTTTCCCTTTAATGAACAGTCGGATTCTTTTATTTCCCTACAAGTGCAGGATTTGCCTTATCAACCCCACTCCCTTTGAGGGTTGCCAATTGGTTTTATCCATGCATGTATCGCTTCTTCGTCTCTCTCTCTCTCTTTCCTACCCTCTCCCCCTCCCTGCACAAAAGAGAAAAGAAGCACTCCGTCAACAAGCCTCTCCGTGGCGCAGGAGAGATTAAAAACCTCGACATCACCTAGCTTCCAGCGCTACTCCCAACAGGTTTGTGTAAAACTCAATTAAACGTGTCCCCGCTGAATTCCACATTACACTACATTAAGCAGAATTTCTCTGAGCATGATGGCGCCGCTTCACAGCCCCGACACGCATCGAGGACGTTTTTTTCGAGACTTCTTCCTAAGTGACAAACCAAGACATCTTTCGGGAAAAAAACAAAAGTTGAGAGAGAGTCAGCGAGTCCCAATTGATCGGTGTGTGTTAACACCAGCGACCTGAGGGTACTTAATGGCTAATGCTGGCTAATTGGTGGTTAGCGGCCCCTTTGGCAATTAAAGGTAAATATAATCAAATGGTCTCCCGTGTGGAGAATGTGGGCTTAAGCCTTAATCAGGTGAAACGGACAATACTAACATCTGTCATATGGGAGCGGTCGCAGCCATGAGAGCGATGCTGCTACATGATGCTACATTTGCTCTTGAAAATCGAAAACAAAAGTCAGTAGTAGAAACAATAAGAAGTACACAGACTTCTTTCATTGCCAGTTTGTTCCAAAGTGAATGAAATATTGTATATTGTGAAAAAACCTATATTTAATATAATAAATGTGTCCAATTAAATGTAAATAAATGTCCAATTTTACAGCACATTTTTAAAATATTTTAAATGCCACACTAAATTTATATTAAATATTGAGATATGTTTTACATATATGAAATATTGCAATTAATATATTTAAAATATTGTGACAGATTTTTTTTTATATATGAAATATTATAATAAATATATCTTAAATATTAAGACATTTTAAATATATAAAATATTGCAATACATATATTTTAACATGTTAAATATTACAGTAAATATATCTTAAATATTAAGATCTATTTTAAATATCAAATATTGCAATAAAAATATATTTCAAATATTGCAGTAAATTTATTTTAAATATATCAAATATTGCAATAAATACACCTTCAATATCAAATTAAGTACATATCTTAAATATTGCATTAAATAAATTGATATCCAATAAAAAAAAAAGGTTTTTAGAAGATCTCTAAACTCTACACTATCTATTTTTATAAACCATTATCAGTCAAATTGTTGTAAATATACTATATTTAGCTTCTCAATAAAAATGTTCTGGCGAGGTTTCAGGGAAAAAAAGGCCATAACCCGCATGTACGCATGGAGACATTAGACACAGAGGAAAAGCTTTTCCCAGCCAACGCTCTACAACATTTACAACCATGAAATAATATCCATTTCTTATTCATTCATCCTGATTTAATGGATAAAATCCACTTAAAGCATCGCCCCCCCCCATCGGTGCTGACACAGCCAAAAAAAAATTCAAATAAAATACAAAAAAAAAACGCAGATAAGATGAAAAAAATGAGGCCAAACTGATGACACTGAGAAAAAGTGCAATTAATAGTATTATTAGAATGTATAATGTGTTCTATCTAATTCGCGTCTAACTGCCTTTCCAACCCGGAGAGATAAGTGTTTTAAACACACTCTTCATCTTTCAAATGAAGTCAGGCCTGTTATTTTTGGATCGAAAGAAGGAGCTGATCTCGCCGAACTCGGCATCGGGCTCCCCACTTCTGCTTGTCATTCTTATCTATTGAGAGAGAGAGGGAGACAGAGGGTGAGAGAGAGAGAGAGAGTGAGAGAGAGAGAGAGAGAGAGAGGGTGAGAGAGCGAGAGAGAGAGAGAGAGAGAGAGAGAGGGAGGGAGAGAGAGAGAGAGAGAGAGAGAGAGAGAGAGAGAGAGAGAGAGGGTGTGTGAGAGAGAGAGAGAGAGAGAGAGAGAGAGAGAGAGAGGGAGGGAGAGAGAGAGAGAGAGAGAGAGAGAGAGGGAGACAGAGGGTGAGAGAGAGCAAGAGAGAGAGAGAGAGAGAGAGAAAGGGAGAGAGTGGTTGTTCCTCCTGGAATGCAAGAGCAGCTTTGAACCTTCTCTGCATAACCAGTAGGCGTTCCATGACACACTCATTCTGTGATAATATAAAACGCACACACACACACACACACACACACACACACACGCTTGTGTACTCCCAGGCTGGGCAGCGACCCAACACTCCTTCATGTCTAGAGAGTTTCCTCTCCTGTATGGCCTGGGATGGGTCAGAAAACTCAGATCTACCCACACTGATACAGGCTGGGTGAAGGTCAGGTTGTACACACACACACACACACACACGCACACACACACACACACACACACACACACACACACACACACACACACACACACCATCCCTGCTAACCTCACTATAGTTGTATAATACACACTTTAAATAGAAAGCTAATGGCTTATCGGTCTGAAAGCTTCTCCAGAATGTTCCACAGGAGTGTGTTAATAAACCACACAGCAGGCACGAGTGTTTATGTAACGCACGATGTACCTACGCAGATCTGTAAATGGGTGTAGCCGATGTCCCCCTTTGTCCAAGTTAAGGAGGCGTGGCCTATGTGTCATATTCTAATAAAGGGGGTTTTGCCACTGTGGCACATTCCAGTGAGTGAGGTGTGGCCTTCTGTGTGCCACCTACAATCTCTGATGTATGTTGTAATCAGAATCGCTGTTGTTTAATGAAGGAGGTGTGGTCTCCGTGCCACATTATAATAAAGAAAATGTGGTCTCTGTGCCACATTATAATGAAGGAGGTGTGGTCTCTGTGTCGCACTATAATAAAGGAGGTGTGGTCTCTGTGCTCACTAAAATGAATGAGGTGTGGTCTCTGTGCTCACTGTAATGAAGGATGTGTGGTCATTGTTCTCACTATAAAGGAGGTGTGGTCTCTGTGCTCACTATAATGAAGGAGGTGTGGTCATTGTTCTCACTATAAGGGAGGTGTGGTCTCTGTGCTCACTATAATGAAGGAGGTGTGGTCATTGTTCTCACTATAAGGGAGGTGTGGTCTCTGTGCTCACTATAATGAAGGAGGTGTGGTCTCTGTGCGCACTATAATGAAGGAGGTGTGGTCTCTGTGCTCACTATAATGAAGGAGGTGTGGTCTCTGTGCTCACTATAATGAAGGAGGTGTGGTCTCTGTGCTTACTATAATGAAGGAGGTGTGGTCTCTGTGCTCACTATAATGAAGGAGGTGTGGTCTCTGTGCTCACTATAATGAAGGAGGTGTGGTCTCTGTGGTTACTATAATAAAGGAGGTGGTCTCTGTGCTCACTATAATGAAGGAGGTGTGGTCTCTGTGCTCACTATAATGAAGGAGGTGTGGTCTCTGTGCTCACCATAATGAAGGTGTGGTCTCTGTGCTCACTATAATGAAGGTGTGGTCTCTGTGCTCACTATAATGAAGGAGGTGTGGTCTCTGTGCCTAAACTGGTGCAAAGCTTCTACTCGCACAATATTAACTCATATAATTATAACTTTAGCGTAATTGTTTTATCATTATTAAATGATGTTCATACTTTTGAAAGCCAAATCTTTTCATGAGCTGAAAATTTATGTGACAGCAAAACAAAATTACAACATTAATTAAGTCACTTACAACCTCTTGATTAAGAGCCAATAGACTTTCTGTGACTTTAAATTCACCGAGGTCTGCAAGTTTCAGCTCAACCGCAGGCCGAATGTTTGCGTGACATATGGCTATAAAAAAACGAGTCATTAAAAAAATAAATAAATAAACCTACCAGTACATTAAAGCTTTTCCGATGTCGATGCCCCCCTCAACTTTGCAGCCTCTCTTGGCAGAAAATCGCCGTTAATCTGTTTCCCAGAGAGCAGAATTGGCCTCCTTCATGACCACTTTGTGAAGCTGGTCCCTCTTTGAATAATTCATGGCGGAAGAGCCACAGGCGAACACACACCCTGGCCTTCTGAGGTACTGAAATAGCTTAGCTATGAGAAATCCATCAGTGAATATAACACGTATGAGGGCCCAACTTCAGCTTACCATCGAAACCGGCGTTTCAGGCTTCAAGCCTCTAATTCAATTACGTCGTAGAAAGCGAAGGAGTGTTCAGCCTGCCTTCTACAACCACCTTCGTGTACACCGAGCTGTAATTAACTCCTCCCTCTCCACCCCAGTTTTAAAGTTCTGATCGTCATTTGTATCGATTTAGGTGTTGGGGTGCATTTCGGAGGGCATCAATGATTGATTTTTATTTATTTTTTGCTCTGCTGTGAATAGGTTCATGTTGCCATGAACTTGTTTTTCACTCTGACTATTTGGGCTAGCACGACCCTTTCTCAGTACGACTCAAAAAAATTGGAATCGCTGTGCCTTATATAGATATGAATGAGAATGTTGTCATTTTTCTTTCTTCTGCTGACATATGCTGATGCTGATGAGCCTGGCTCGTTGACCAAAATACGTACAGTGCGTAAGGTGACCCCAATCACAAGTATGCACATGTAAACACAAAAACAACACGAAACTCCAGAGACCAGAGGAGATATTTCATGTGCTTACTTTCTACCCAACACATGTCATGAAATATTACTTGGACATCATCTGTCTTTTTCGTCAGAGAAACAAAACAAAGAAACCAAAAAAAAGCACGACCTCAGACATGAAGCATTGATAATTCACTAACAATCCTCCCCCCCTTCCTCCAACATATCTTTTTTTCTTCTCTCCGTTTGGCCCTGGTTTCACCTTGTTGAGCCGTTGCCCTTCCATTAAAGGTAGCGCCGGCTGCCAACTCGCTCCCAGCTTTCTCCGATTTGTCAGTCATGAAAGGAAAGCGGCTGGATGATAAATCTTATTTTGCCAGCTAAGGGCTTCTATCTCACTGGGTGAAGAAGGAAGAAAAAAAAATAAAAATCCCGGGCCAAAAACACTTGCTGTTGCGCGTTCGGGAGCGCCGGATTTAAGCCTTGTCCGCTCTGATCAAACCAGGATTTATGGGAGCATCATAACTCCCGACAACACCCAGCAGCTTATTAATTTTATATATTTCTGTCTGTTCCCTGATATTTCCAGCCCTGACAGTCACTCAAGATAAGCCAAAAGCTCTCTGACAGGATAGAGTGTATATATATTTTTCACTGCTCCCTCCCTCTCGCTTTCGCTCTCACACTTTCTTTTTACTGAACAGGTTTTAGCTGAAACCTTGAGAGTGCCTTGGGGTGGTTTGATTTGTCGTCATCTATTTTTTTGTCTTTGCAAACCTATTTTCAATCAACTTGAGCCCTAAAGAGTGGACAAGCTTTCTGATATATATATATATATATATATATATATATATATATATATATATATATATATATATATATATATATATATATATATATATATATATATATTACATTCATGAATCATGTCAGAATCACCAACAAAATGTGATCGTTCATGTCGTGCATGCATTTAAGCCGAAATCACTCATTATTAACACCACAGTATATATCCGGTGGTCACTTTTTTTTTTTCTTGATTCATGCTTATAGTCCGTTTTTAAGCATGACTTATGGTATACCATCTGCGCAGCACTGATTACGATCTCTTGTTATTTGGAAATGTGCTGCAAAATATAGAAAATGACCTTATTTATGAAAAACAGACTCTAAGGGAAGACATGCATTTTCCCCTTTTATGCATAGGAACCACAATGAAAGGATTGAAAATCCATAATTTCAAGAACGATTTTTGTAAAATATAAAATTTCAATCAGCTCCACAGAACTTGTCAAAACAATATCTTGATTTTCTTCGCATTGCTCTTTAGACTATTTGCAATTTGCAAAAAATGCTTTAAAAAAAAAAAATTTAATTAAATTTGTTCTTAAATATTGCTGTATTATGTTTACTATGAAAATATATATATATATATATATATATGTGTGTGTGTGTGTGTGTGTGTGTGTGTGTGTGTGTGTGTGTGTGTGTGTGTGTGTGTGTGTGTATATTTTTTTTATTTTTTCATGTAAATTACTTTTAAGCTTCTGTTCTGTACAATTTCTTTCTGCCTCGGAAATGAGCTTTATCTTAAGCACGCCCAGTAGTGCCAGTGATGCTTAGCTTAACTCAGTCAATTCCATTTAGTCTTGTGTATATATTTAACTGTATACACATTCGCACACTTTTGATCCCAAATGAGCAAATCAGGTGCAACATCCGCAAGGAATTCATTCAGAGGCATCAGACTCAAAATGAAAATCCGACATCGGATCAATTTGATAACAAATCATTAGTTTGCAGGTGGAGACATGAAGGCAAACAGGACAACAATGTACCGATGTGTGAATAGTCCTGTGATGAGCACAAGACAGTCTTTGTGATTACAGCAGCAGCTCTTTAGAAGCAATCCACATTGAGATTATTTTGTATTGGACAGAAAAATCTGTGCAAATCTCAGGAAGTGCAAATATGTAGATTCATGAAATGGGCGGAGCCTTGTTGCTGAAGTTTTAAATCGCATTTATGACCTCGTATGCAGCGGAAAAACGGCCGTTAAAGTTTCATGCATGTCAATGCGACTCTTGGTGATTCCTTAGACACATCACCGCTCATCTGTTCATTTTCACGGCCCTCAATAAGCCGCGATGACCTCTGGCATGTTAAGTTTATGAGCGCATTATAGCAACCTCATGGTGCGGTTTACAGAGCCCAGACAGATAGTGACACATCATTTCTTGCTCTGTCACTCTCTTTCCCTCTCTTACACAAAATAACACACTATTATTTACAATATAAAACACACACACACACACACTTCACACTTCAGTATGGAGTCCTCATGTTGCTTCCGTGTCTTCCTTAGCACCTGGAAAAGAAGACCTAGTGTAGACCGTGAAAAGGAAAAAGAAGTGGCAGTATACAGATAGTATACCATCCCTCTCTGTATACATGCACACACATCCAAGGATGGATGGCGCTGTCTAGACAAACAGACGCACTCTGTCATCCTGTTCCGTGTACCTACAGCAAGGCTGTACGCCATGTCCCGTCACACCTCCTCAGAGAGGTCACAAGTGTGTGTCTTTCTCTTTTCCTCTCTCTTCTACACACCGGTAAAGACACGGCGTCCTGAAAGCATAATCACCGCTGCTGGTGTGATACAGATCCGGTCTGAACCCTTCTGTCATCTGTAATTAAACCTAAAATCCAATTTTGAACACAAACACAAATGTACACTATGATAAAAAGATATTGGTCCAGACTGGTGTATTGTAGGAGAGACAAAATATAATAAAATCATCCATCAAAAAAACAATGGTGGATGAAACCTATAGGGCAGCAGAAGATCAGGAAGCAGATCATGCTATAATTTTTTTTATTTTTGTAATAAAAAAAAATGCATCAAACCTAAATAAGATTAATGATATCTATAGTGTCTGAGAAACACAGTGCATTTCCCATATGTAGTTTACATTTTTATGTATTTGTATTGTTTTTTTTTCCCCCCTGAGAAAAAATGCAACACAAACATTATTACATCATAACATCAAGGAACCAATCAGTAAACAATGGTGGATGAAACCTACAGGGAAGCAGTAGATCACGAAGCAGAGTATGCTATCTGTTTCTACTGATTTATTTGTACACAATAAATATTAATAAAATATATCATAGCGTCTGAGAAACAAAGTGCATCTCCTAAACGTTCAGACCACATAAAGTTAAAATTATTAATACATTTATATGCATTTGCATTTTTTTTCCACTAGCATTATACATCATAATATCTAAGAGCCAATCAGGATCTACATGCAAATTAGGAAACCTAAAAAAAAAATACAAGTGTCCTCCTGTTTTACAGGGAAAGAGGGCAGAGATCTAAACAAAAAAAATCTATAAAAAAAAAATGTATATATATAAATAAATAAATAAAAAATTTCCCCCTTAGCATCTAGATTTACTGTTGGAATTTTTTTTTGGAGAAAATTTTAACTCCAGAACTGTAAAAATGATTTTGAAGTGCAGGTAATATAAACAATTTGACACAATGGCAGGAAGTTTTTCCTGGTCAATGTCACCACTGACTCGCTTATTAGGGTATACTCTTATAGGGACTAATTTATGCCACTAAAATTAATGTTTGCATTCTATTTAATTCTGTAAAGCTGCTTGGGGACAATGAAAAAATGCTAAAAGTACTAAACAAATACAAATAAACTGGACTAAAAATTCTTGAAAGAATTCTTGTTGCCTTTTTTGACTATTTAGTATTAAAATAAAAGCTTTTGTATTGACACATTGCTTTTTTTTTTTTTTGGAAACCCATAATAATGGCTTAATTATATCATGACTTTACCCTCTTTTAAACAAATCCAGACTTATTTCAGATACATTTTGTAGACGATCTGATGATTACAAATGTGATTTTTAAGAAATAAACACAGCTTACCTGTAAGCCCTTTCAGAAACCAAACCTTCGTATTGAATCAATTTTATATACTCTAAATACGCATCGGTCTCAAAGTGCTATCAAAAACGGCACATAATCACGTTAGCTTTCACAGATTAATTATTTATTCGAAATTCTCTCTCCATCGTGGGCGCCGTGGGGAGTGAAAATCGACCAGTCGGGGAGGCAAAAAAGATCCCAAATCCACTTATCCTGATCTGCAAATATGCTGGGAGATAACCACCATAATGCATTTAAAAAAAAAAAAAAAAAAAGAATAAAAAAAAAAAAAGAATGAGTCACAGAAGAAGAACGTGGGCGGATTTTCCTGATTTAGAGTCGCTATCTTCGGTCTTTAAACACACAATTGCATGTAGAACTAAAGTGTGAAAAATGACTAAATGTTAGAAAGATACAGTAGCGTCACGTGTAAGACAGAATTAAAACGAAACGATTAGGACATTCGGGGGAAGAAAAAAAAGGAAAGACGAGTCTCTTATATAAGTCCTTAAGAGCTAAAGAAAAGGACTGATATGTATTTCGCAGTTTGCTGATCTATTAGCCATTACCAGAACGTTTGTACGGGGGTGGACATGCTTTTATATGTGTGTGTCTGTGTGTGTGTGTGTGTGTGTGCGGTTAAAAGCTCCTGCTCCCACATTGACACAGAGTGTGCCAATCGATACACAAGCATTTCTCACCATCGATTATATAATTATGCTGGGTTAAATCATCGCGCCCATGCAGGCCTTTAAAGGATGGACTCCACTTTCCATATTCACACACACACACACACACACACACACACACACACACACACACACACACACACACACACACACACACACACACACACACACAAAGCTGTGGCACTCCAGGTTGCAGGTACTTCACATGGCTGATTAGGATGCCGCTGGGGTGCTTTACATCACTCTTATTAGCCCCTGTGCTACACAATAGGATCATAATTAATGGCAGCAGCAGGACCCTGCTTGATCTTTACACTACTCTCTCTCTCTTTCTCATTCTCTCTCTCTCTCTCTCTCTCTCTCTCTCTCTCTCTCTCTCTCTCTCTCTCTCTCTCTGTCTCTCTGTCTCTCTCTCTTAATAGGCTTTATAGCAGTAACCATAGGGGAAAAAAAACACATAAGGCACTTGCACACCCGTATTATTAGAGCGACAGCACATTTTTTAACTTGGGTTCAAAATAAAACAGTTCAAATACCTACATAAGAACGACTTTGACGTTTTTAATTTCCATAAAACCGATTTAGTCTTGACAGTAAAAACCCCTTGCACTTATTGATTTGTAAGACTCATACTCATATCATTAATGTGTTGCACTGTATCTGATATATCATTGTCTAATGTATAAGACAGCACAAAATAATGTAAACATACAGTATTTTCCTTTTAACCTCAGTAAGTGATATAGAGTGCTGCAGGTCTATATGTGTGAGAATTTAAGTGCTGGATCTTTTAAAATTGGAACACAAAATGTAAGTAAATGCAAAATAAATACAAATAAACTTCAAATAACTTTTGAATAAAAAAAGCAACATTCAGGCTAATGAAAGAATTTATATTTTAAATGACTACTAGTCATGGCTGTAAATATGCACACAGATTTTAGCTTAAGTTGCTCCAGAGTTGAAGTTGTAGCTACAAATTTCTAAAACAATAAGCATAGAGCAGGGCTGAAAGAAAATTTGTACAAATCGTAGCTACAAATTTCCAAATCAATGGACATAAAGCTCAAAGAAAATGTAAAGTTGTAGCTACAAATTCCCAAATCAATGAACAAAGTTTAAAGGAAGTTTCAAGTTGTAGCTACACATTTCCAAATCAATGTACAATAAGATCAAAGAAAATGTAAAGTTGTAGCTACAAATTTCTAAAACAATGGACATTTCTGCAAGCTGTAGCTACAAACTGTCAAAGGTTTGCACATAATGTGAGATAGAGAAAAAAAAATGACAAGTTGTAGATACAGTTGTGCATGCCATGGCAACAGATCATAAAAACTATGCACTATGTGAGCTGAAGAAAAAAAAAAATAGAATGAGGCTACACTTTGTAACTACAAGCTACAATCTCTAGAACCTGCAAGGCACTTTTTCTACATGCTGTAGCTAATAATTGTCAAGACTCTGAACATTCTGTATAGTGAGGTGATGCAGATTCTTTTATGAGAAGTTGCAGCTGTAACTTGTTACAATTATGCAAATATAGCATTTCTGATAGAAATTTTCAAAACTCTATAGCAGGCCATTCAAAATCTTCCAAACCAAGGTAAAGTAAGAAGGAAAAACTTAATGCTATTGTTATTGAACAATAACAATAAGTTATCAGAATCACAGTAACAGAATCACATATGGCAGAAAAAGTCAGATGTCACCCAAATTATTTTGCCCTTGCAGTATATATTATTGTTATTTTATTGTATTACACTACACATCATACTGTACCTTTTAGTCACTGTACAAATGTGGATTGGGATTTTCATAAAAGCCCATAGGAATCTTATATTTAGTTATCCACAAACTTATATATATATATATACAGTGAGGAAAATAAGTATTTGAACACGCTGCTATTTTGCAAGTTCTCCCACTTAGAAATCATGTAGGGGTCTGAAAATGTCATCGTAGGTGCATGTCCACTGTGAGAGACATAATCTAAAAAAAAAAATCCAGAAATCACTATATATGATTTTTAAACTATTTATTTGTATGATACAGCTGCAAATAAGTATTTGAACACCTGTCTATCAGCTAGAATTCTGACCCTCAAAGACCTGTTAGTCCGCCTTTAAAATGTCCACCTCCACTACATTTATTATCCTAAATTAGATGCACCTGTTTGAGGTCGTTAGCTGCATAAAGACACGTGTCCACCCCATACAATCAGTAAGAATCCAACTACTAACATGGCCAAGACCAAAGAGCTGTCCAAAGACACTAGAGACAAAATTGTACACCTCCGCAAGGCTGGAAAGGGCTACGGGGAAATTGCCAAGCAGCTTGGTGAAAAAAGGTCCACTGTTGGAGCAATCATTAGAAAATAGAAGAAGCTAAACATGACTGTCAATCTCCCTCGGACTGGGGCTCCATGCAAGATCTCACCTTGTGGGGTCTCAATGATCCTAAGGAAGGTGAGAAATCAGCCCAGAACTACACGGGAGGAGCTGGTCAATGACCTGAAAAGAGCTGGGACCACCGTTTCCAAGGTTACTGTTGGTAATACACTAAGACGTCATGGTTTGAAATCATGCATGGCACGGAAGGTTCCCCTGCTTAAACCAGCACATGTCCAGGCACGTCTTAAGTTTGCCAATGACCATTTGGATGATCCAGAGGAGTCATGGGAGAAATTCATGTGGTCAGATGAGACCAAAATAAAACTTTGGGGTCATAATTCCACTAAACGTGTTTGGAGGAAGAAGAATGATAAGTACCATCCCAAGAACACCATCCCTACTGTGAAGCATGGAGGTGGTAGCATCTGGTGTTTTTCTGCACATGGGACAGGGCGACTGCACTGTATTAAGGAGAGGATGACCGGGGCCATGTATTGCGAGATTTTGGGGAACAACCTCCTTTCCTCAGTTAGAGCATTGAAGATGAGTCGAGGCTGGGTCTTCCAACATGACAATGACCCGAAGCACACAGCCAGGATAACCAAGGAGTGGCTCTGTAAGTAGCATATCAAGGTTCTGGCGTGGCCTAGCCAGTCTCCAGACCTAAACCCAATAGAGAATCTTTGGCGGGAGCTCAAACTCTGTGTTTCTCAGCGACAGGCCAGAAACCTGACTGATCTAGAGAAGATCTGTGTGGAGGAGTGGGCCAAAATCCCTCCTGCAGTGTGTGCAAACCTGGTGAAAAACTACAGGAAACGTTTGACCTCTGTAATTGCAAACAAAGGCTACTGTATCAAATATTAACATTGACTTTCTCAGGTGTTCAAATACTTATTTGCAGCTGTATCATACAAATAAATAGTTACAAAAAATCATACATTGTGATTTCTGGATTTTTTTTATTTTATTATGTCTCTCACAGTGGACATGCACCTACGATGACAATTTCAGACCCCTCTATGATTCTAATTGGGAGAACTTGCAAAATAGCAGAGTGTTCAAATACTTATTTTCCTCACTGTATATATATAGTGTGTCAGACATAGGACTGTTTTTATTTCAAAAGGTTTGTCCATAGACATTAAAGAAGAGAATCCCTACATAGTGAGTGCACTTTGTAGGGAACTATTGCATAATGTATTTAGTGCAAAAATATAAGAAGTGGGGAGACATTTCCGATTGAGACAGTCACTTCTTAAACACACTACTCTCTCTCTCTCTCTCTCTCTCTCTCTCTCTCTCTCTCTCTCTCTCTCTCTCTCTCTCTCTCTCTCTCTCTCTCTCAAGTCTTCACCACCCCTCCTTCCCTTCCTTTCTGCTCCCTCTCCTCCAGTCACACCAACCCTGACCGAGCGCACTTACCGCCTGGCTCAGCGCAATCAATTATTGTTGCGACAGAATCATTAATAACTTCCTAATGAAAACGATTCTGTTGATCTCTGTTGTGTTTTAATTAAACATAATTACGGCGGCGCTCCGCACTGCGACGGGGACCCCTTCAGGGCACGGCTAAGTTTTAATACACTGATAATGAATTTTTGACATTGTGTTCTGTTGTTTGGTTATTATGCACTCACAGTTCGCCCGGCTTTGCAGATAGCAGATAATAACCCAGGCACCTCCTCGCACTTCGGTACTGTGACGCTCAAAGGGGAGGCTCGGGCGAAAAAAAAAACAATTAAAAACAACCCCACTTCCTTTTTTTTTTGTGTGTTTTTTCTTTCTGTGTTAAACCTGACTTAGATTTTAGATTAGGGCTAAAACTTTTAAATATGAAAATATTTTTTTTTTGTTACAAAATAATAGAAAGCTGTGTTTTTTCCATAATCTGTAACTAAATCTGTATCTAAAATACACACCTATATTTTGTGTGTGTCGGGTGGAATGTCAGAGATCATTGTTGCAGTCGGATGTGAGAATTCAAACTACCTTGAACCTTCATTCTAAACAAGATAGAATCATAATTTTTTACATTAAAATGTATGCCTATTGTCACGTGTCCAACTCCAGAGTGACTTGCAATTATCTGCTTTTTACAATGGAGCAGTTGAGGGTTAAGGGCCTTGCTCAAGGGCCCAACAGTGGCAGCTTGGTTGTTTTGCCATTTGAATTCACAACCAGAGCTTCCGCCTTCCACCCGTCTCTTAGATTTGCTCAAAATATGGTGCTGGAAACGGCATTTTTGCCAGCAGGTAATTTAATACAGACATTGCAATGAAAATAGCTGATGTCAACATATCATTTTGGTTCCAGTTTTTAAATTGTGATTAAAATTGTCTGGTCTAAAGGTGTTCCAAAATTCAACAACACATTAAGGTTTGATTGCCACAAAATTGTAACAATAAATAAAACTGTTAAACACTTTTTGGGGGGTTACAATAAAATTAAAAATGCACAGCGATGTCTACAACGTACAGAGTTTATATTTAGGATTCCTTTAGTTCAATTCAATTAGTTTTATTCAATCCAATTCAATGAATTTAGATTTGTATAGCGCTTTTAAATTGTATAAAATAAAATAAAATTTCAAATGTATAAATTAGTCCCTATACATCGATTCCTTACACATTGATACGTTGATGATGGTGACAGTGACCCGGAAAAACTCCCTGAGATAAAATGAGTACGAAACCTGGCAAGGAACTAGGATCAAAAGGAAATCCGTCCTCATTTGGGTGACAAAAAATGTACAACAAATAATGGTTTCTGTCTGGATTCACACCCAGAACAATCAATACTCATTATGAGTGAGTAGTTAACGTTACAGTAATATCTGATGCTACCACCATCAGGTCTCACTCATCGTTAGTGTTTTTGTGTGTGGAAAAAAAAAAAGGAATGCTACTTGTGTTTTAATTAGACTGGTGCAGGGGAGTGTGTGGGAGCTGAAAGAAGCTGCTGGAGTGTATAGATGGAGTATTATGGCACTTGCTGGTGGATAATGAGTTATGGTGATGAAGTGGAGAGGTTTAGTGCTGCCTGGTTAAAGCCTCAACAAAACGAATGACACCAAATATACTGAGATACAGTAAACACTCGTGTATATATATATATATATATATATATATATATATATATATATATATATATATATATATATATACACACTTGCCCTTCTTCTTTTCCATTTTACAGTCTAACACACTTCCTGTGAATGTAGCACGACCCAATAGCGGACTGGATTTTGCCTGCTTGCTGTAGTTATTAGCCTGCAGTGTTCTATATATAGGTCGAAGCCTGTCCTGGTTGCTTGAAGCAACCCAAAGGGGAATCATTCTCACCCATTTATAATGAATGATGCCACACAGCATGCTGGGAAACATTCATTACCGTGGCCATTTTCAGCATAACCCAGTCTTCAGCTTGTCCTTGGTTATGTATCACTAAACACAGATTATATGCAAGTAAAAAAAATACAAAAAATAAAGTTGTCCCTGAGAGCTGATGTAAGTATGAGCAACAATTGATTCACTGCAACCTGCACTGTGTGTATTCTATACTTCACACACTATATAAGTAGTGGGACACCAGACTATTCCAGGCATTTGTGGTTCTTTTTCTAAACTTTTACCACAAAGTTGGAGGCACACAATTGTAAAGAATGTCTCTGGATGAGGTAGAATTGAATTTTTTTCTTTAATTGAACTAGGAGACCCAAACTTGCGCCTATTGAACACCTTTGGGACAAATCGGTACGCTCACCTCACCTGCATCGGTACCGCATTTACCAACACCCTTGTGTCTGAACAAAAAAATCTTCACAAACGCACTCCGAAATCTAGTGGAACATCTTCCCAAAAGAGTGGAGGTTGTTATAACAGTAAACAGTTGCTAAATGGGATGTTCAAAAAGCACATTTTAATGCACATAACCGACAGAATAGATAGAACTGAAAACGTAAAATAGCCCTTTTTTTTTTGCTTCATATAGTCAGTGTGCTGGCAAAATGAAAAAGATGAAGGGAAAAAAAAAAAGATTATACGTAATCGTCTTTAACAGCTTATCAAAACTTTAATGATTCGGCTGATAAAGAGCACAAAGTTAAGTAGCCGGTTAAGAGGATAACTCCCCCAGTGCAGTCGAGTGATTAGCCGACGAGAACCAGAAGGCTGAAAATCCGTCAGTTGCAAATCTCCGCTTGTTCGCTCCGTCTCAGAGCCGAGTGATTCTTCGCAATTCAACCAACACCATTTATGTACTGGTTTTTATTTATTTATTTATTTACCCCCCCTCTCGAAATGTCACCCATCTTCATCAGACTACTTAGCTGGAGCTTCATGTAAAGCCTTTAAAATCGCAGTGTCAATGTGGCGGCATGTGCAACAATGGAGTGCACCGTGACTCACCCGCATGCTGTATAACACAAATGCGAGGCGACACGGGGCCTCAGATCTCATCGCTGCTCAACTTTTCATATGTTCTGACAGCGCGAGTAGGCTTTGTTTGCCGTGCTGCTCTGACGATATTGAGACGTTCCCGCTGAAGAACATGTAATTCAAGCAGACTGGATGTAAAAAAAAAAAAAAAAAAACAACGAAAAAAAAAAACAATAACTGTTATTCAATCATGTATTTGATTTTTCAGTTATATCACTGTACGGGATCAAGCTGATGTTTTTCGCAAAGATCAAACTTGTGGAGAAATGTTTGTGGACATCTGACCATATGATTTATGTGCTTTCTGAACATCCCATTCCATATTTAGTCCCCATTTGCTCTTATAGTATCCTCCACTCTTCTGAGATGTTTCACTAGATTTTGGAGTGTGTTTGTGGAGATTTGTGCTCATTCATGTGCTAGTAAACTCAGGTACTGATGTAGGCTGGTGTGAGGAGGCCTTGGGTGCAGTCAGTAGGGGTTGAGGTCAGAGCTCTATAGCAGGCCACTCAAGATCTTCCACTTCAACCCATAAAAAGCATATCTTCATTAAGCTGGCTTTATGCATGGTGGAATACATGCTGAAACACTTATGGATCTTCTACTGTAGTTCATTTGAAGGAGAAATATATTGCAAATACCAGAGACATTATTTGTGGTAACAGTTTAGGGGGGCCCAGGAGTGGCAGCTTGGTGTGGATGGTATTTGAACTCATGACCTGTGGATCCAAAGTTCATTGCCTTGACCACTAAGCTACCACCTCCCCTAGTTAGTGTTAGTCACACCCACATTGCACTCATTTGCAAAAATAAATATATTAAAACACAAAAGGAAGGTCTGGGAAGGTACTATATTGTATATATAGTTTTTTTAGTCTTTGTGCTCTGTTTTACATATAAAAAGTAAGTGGTGTGTGTGTGTGTGTGTGTATGTGTGTGTGGGGTGAAGTGATAAACCCAGGATCTTACCTTTGCTGTACACCACACAGTTGTTTTTGTTGTCTTCTGCTCCTTGCCAAGTCACATCCAGCAGCCACCTGGGGCCTGAGCTCAAAACCACTGGGACTGGGCCCTTGCTTTTCTGTAGGAAGAGAGATAACACACACACACACACACACACACACACACACACACACACACACACACACACACACGAACAATACACAAGGAATTAACTCACTTTGAAGGTGATTTGAAAGCACATTATTAGACGCATGATATATAGCTATAAACATGACTGCTTTTTGCAATGCCAGGAATAGAGACAGAAAAAAAAAAGGATCAAGGATGGCATTTCGAGCTCTTTTTTTCCTCCCTGAGACTTTCCAGGGGTCTTTACAGGATGCGCCGGAGCTTTTTAGACGAGCCGAGAATTATGGGAAAAAAATTTTTTTTGAGCGGCGATCCCGGTGTCAGATCTCTCCCGATTAGCCGGCGATCTCGGGTAGCCTGGGAAAATTACGGAAAGAATGCAGATGGCTTTCGGCGGAGGAGAGAAAGCCGGGGTGAACTTTGGGCGCGTTGTCCAATTGCTTATCGGGCTCGGCGAGGCCCGGCGAAGAATTTAAAGAATCGGTCTCCATTTCAAAGGCCGGCGGAGGTTAGGTGCCGTAATGCACCGCCGAGTTATTCTGAACGCGCAATATCGTTTTTCTTCTCGGGGGCACGCGGGAAGCTCGGAGCTCGAAGTTATTTCTCTAAATCAAAAGTAGTGAAATAGGGGGCATTACTCTCCATGTGCCCTGATGTGGACAGAGGGCCACTGCGGCTGCCTGGCTGTTGTATTTATTCTCCACTTGATTTTTATTCAATTTGTATTTTCTTTTTTTTTTTTGCCTCCCCCCCAAATGCCATTTCCACCCTCCACACAAAGGGCAATGAGAGCCTGGAGTACATCAGCGCCGAGCCGCACTGCTGTTACAGTAGCTATTGCTATTACTGGCAGGCAAAATGTCAGGCTTTCTAGGCCATTACTTGCCAACCCTCAGGCTCTCCTTCATTAGAGCGCCGCCGAAATGGTTTCGCTAACAGAAAATGTGGTGGCGTGCTCGGCTCGCTTCGGCCCGTATTTCCATCCGCTCTCGTGAGACACCATTACGATTTGCTAGCAAAAATCTTCTGAATCTACGGAAGAGTTACACAACTTCACTGGATTGCGAATTGTTCCTATTACATCGTCAATGACTACGACAATGTGAATATTTAGAAAATTGTGGACCAAGAATTCTGTCACAAATTTTGTCAACCTAAATTGAATTATATTAGCACACTTAAAAACAAACAAACAAACAAACAAAAACCTATGATTATGAATGTCAAATATGTTCTAGGAACAAGTTCTCACATCATAATAATCATAAACATCTGCTACAGTTGTATTATTGTCAGATTGTCTCCTGGTCTCCGTCACTTAAATATAGTTTTACAAAAACCCAAAACAAACAAACAAAAAAGCACATTTTGAAATAGTTTGGATAAAAAATACAATTATACAGAATATCATTTTATTTATTTATTTATTTTTTACTCAGCAAGGCAGTGGTCGAACCCCGAGGATGAAAAAAGACTAAGAAACAAACAAAACAAAACAAACAAATAAACAAGCAGTGATCCTATTATCAATATCTGTGATGCATGACTTTTGTACATAATCATTACACTCATACTACATGCTAAAAAGAAAAAATATATCATTCAGCTTATACTCAATTTAATACTTTATGACATGTTAATAATGTAATTCATTTCTTAATTTTATATACATATAAATATATGCTATTGGTGGTTCTGGTTAGATGCTAACGGCATTTCATTTCCTCTGTACTTATATGCTGCACAATGACAATGAAGTTAAATCTAATCAAAAATCCAATCCAACTGAATTACTGTTAATGGCAAAAATGTGACCAATCAAATAAGGCAGAATGTTTATGAGAGTTTGTGAATGGTAAACTTTTCATTGGGCTGTATAGGGACAAAACTGGAGATATTGATACTGTCTCTCGCTTCTCCCTGTCAATCCCCAAAACAGCAGCCAATCATAGATGTCAGTGAACTTGTGTGTGTGTGTGGAAGAGGGCTGATAGCTCTTTCGTCCTCCGCCTAATGCAGCGTGAGGTTGCTAGTCTTAAGCTGGTGGGTACGACTTTGCAGGTGACCAACAGGGGGTGGAAACTCAATCTGGTATGGCGTTCCATAAAAATGAAAGACAAGAAAATTGGTGAAACGGATGTGGAGTGTAAACAATTACGCACTAAGAATGTGGTTGAAGCGTTCGAACACTTACAGTAGTAGAGTTAAAGCTTCCCATAACTAGATACCCCTCTATCTGTGTTTGTGTGTAGGTGTATATATGTGTGTGTGTCCAGGCTTCTCTCTCCTCCCCCTCGTCTCAATGTTCTCTCGTTTTTCATCTCGGCTCGGCTGCTGCTCGGCGTGTAAGAGATACAGTGGGCGAAACAGTGAAGTCAGCGGCCCAGTGATTACCAACTGATGCTCCAAATTCGCCGTAAAATGAAAATCAATATTTCCACAAGTCGCTGCGACATGAAAGATAACCTCTATTGATTTTTCCCCGACTTAGGCTTGCGTGATAAGATCGAATATAAATTTTCAGCCGCTCGGATTTGGATCGGAACGCCGTAGCCGGGGCTGACGATAAAGACCCTTTCATATCTGATATATATATATACACACACACACACATACAGTACTTTTCACTTTTCCTCCATTTTTTTTTTTTTCCTCTCCTTTTCTCCCCCTCCCCATCTTGTGCACTGAGCACACTATTTATAATTGGCCCGGTGCGAAAAAAGCAAATCTCCTATCAGGAATAGACTCTAATGTTTTTTTTTTATTA
>NC_139598.1:13905928-14130928 GCF_946808225.1 Silurus aristotelis | reverse complement strand
ACACCTATAATTATTATTGTATCAATAATGTCAAACTTTAGACAAAAAAAAACCTCATCTATTTCATTGTGTAGCATCTATGGGAGTCACGTGATAAAGGAACGAACCACTCCGAGTAGAAGAGTCGAGAGGTAAACGACTTGATGCTTTTTTCTATACATAACCTACAGAGATTTTGTGATGCTTTGATTATGAGCGTTCAGTAGAAAATGAACGAATCACTCTTTGAAACGACTCGTTCTTCCGAGTCAAATTAAAGACTTGTTTAAAAAGGAACGAATGGTTCATTAAAACATTTAAGAATAGGATGTCCTACTTATGAAGTCAATAAAACAGCTCATGTTCCTGACAGACCTCATATCTCACCCAACCAGTGCTGAAGTGTTTTACTGTTAAAAATCTTAAACACCGGAGACTCCTTCCATAAATGAGCTGGTATACATTTTTACTGTACAAACCAAAACAAATTGGAGCCATTCATTCATTCATTGTCAAATTAATCAACACTTCCTAACCAACAGAACTGTGGTATTAAAGGAACTGGTTACTTTCAATCCTGAAGTCTACCTTCTACATCGTACCCCAGAGTCCTCTGATGTGCTCATGGTAACCTTTTAAAAAAAGTTCTGGTGAGTGTAACTTTTGAGAACTGGGTTATTACAACACTTTGCAGAGTTCCGCCTGGTAAAATTCCAATGCCAAAGATATTACTTAACCAGGCTCGAAACGGCACTGGACGTGAACTTTGCCACCTTTGTTGCAGAGGCGTCCATTTGCATAATCTGTGTCTGTGTGTGCTGTGATTTGTGAGGCCACACTTTTGAACAAGAAGTCATCGAAAATCCACTTTGAAGAGTGCCAGTATTTGCTCCGAGGTATGTCTAAACGATAGAGAGGGTGAACTTGCTACCTGGCGATGCATTAGACCTGAACTCCGTCATCTACGAGTCTCGGCATGCCGGCCGCTAGAAAATGTTACTCGGTTAAGTTTACCAAGGATCCCTTGCAGCCAAATATTCCTGTATTTACTTGACAGCCTTGTAAGCAAGATGTGCTAGACCACCGGGATAGACGACCAGACGCTGTCCAGACGTCCTCTTCTCTGGCCCCTATAGGGCGTTTTTATCCCACGAGACAACCGTCTGTGATAGCGCACCAGATGACCGTGCGAGCAGCAAAATAATCACGATTTTCACACTGAATACTTTCATTCGGTGCTGTTTCTCCATCTGGAGTGATGAGATGGAAGGATCGTTGGCATCCAAAATAAGAGTGGATACATGACCGCAAGTTTTAGAGAAGGTTAGAAATGCAACCAAGTTTGAGCTTGGAGATGGTTGACAGGGGCCAGGGCATGATGGGGTTGGAGTTGGCCAGGGCATGATAGGGGTAACGCTACCCTCTTTTTTTTTTTTTTTTTTTTTTTTTTTTGGAATGAAGCAAGGTTAAAGCTTTGATATCTCAGCCAACAAGACACAGAGGGACACCATGAGATTGAAGTGTCAGATCTAAGACAAGGAAAAGAGTCCAGTTATAAATTATACATTCATTCTGAAAACATGTTTGGACTCAAATACTGACTATTGCAAATTGACAAAAATAAATTTAAATCACAACCTAAAGAAAAAATTCAGCACTACCATTACATGGACTTCTAAAGAAATGCTGAAATTTCAAATGTCACAAATGTCACTGATACTTAAAAATGTGTGTGTTTGTGTGTGAACCTCGCCCACTTCAGTCGCTTCGCTACCAATTAGCTCGCTATCGGAGTGTAATGTGGAATTCCAACGGGGGACTTGTGTTTGCGAACGAGAACAATTGCGGATTATCTCGGCTGCGTTTTTTTTCTTTCAAGGAAGATGCTTCGGTGTCCCATAAAGGGAGCCTTGACAGTGACAGATGGCAAAGCAGCTGGTGCCGCTCATACCCCTCTCAATCACACTCGGCTATGTTTGCTGTAGAGTTTATTGGTGTATGGCCACACCTTTGGCAAGATCTCCTTGTACAAACCAAGGGAGAAAATACTGTGTACAGTCTTGCTGATTGTGTCCTGATTAAAGCGGATTAATGTGCTGAAGATCACCAAATGGTCCTTGATTTCAAAACACTTCAAGCAAATGTTCATTCATGGGAGAAAAAATGGTTTATATTCCAAAGGTTCAAGCTTATGACTTAGACTTGAAGATGGCAACATAGTAGCTTGATTTGCATGACAGGCTCCTTAAAAAAAATCTCCAAATATGCGCAATCACGAAGACATGCTGTTCCAGAATTCGTATTAACTTTTTCTCATTCAGGTCACCTAGAGGTTGGTAGTGTTCGATGGTTTGATTTGGAAGAGACCACAGACTGGAGCTTCCCTTGTTGTGATTCCCATGATTTGGGTTCTCCACTTTCCTCCAACCTCCACAAAACTGCCTGGTGGATTATCTACACTAAATGGCCCTAGGTGGGACTGTAAAATGGTAACCACATAATGGGCTGGTGCACCATTTAGGATGTATTCCAACCATGTATCCTGAATTCTTGGGGAACCCTCTGTACCCCTTGACCAGGATAATTTGCTTTCCAAAGATGAATCAGTCACCTTGAAATACCTCTGTCCAGGTAGATCAGAGTAGGCCAGCCTTCATCTCATTAACATATCCATCATTTAAGAAGTTTTCATCTCTGGCCTTCCCTCAAACCAGCATAATCCTCAGAATTCCTCTTCTTGTTGCCATTTTGCCAAACTGACATCACTTGCTGCCTCACCTGGTGCTTGTATGACAACGTTGCAAAGATTGTGCTTTGAGCAGAATTCTTACGGTCCCGTGGCAAAAATTAGTTCCTGAGCCAAAAAAAACCCCTGCTCAAACAGTAAATAAAAAACGCTATTTAGAGTGTTCCACCCCAGAGCTGGCAAAAAGAGACATTATCGGATGACATTTTCGTGACATGTATCAGCAGACAGCGTTCGCGAACTTTTGACTCAAGTCATCGCGCTGCATTTGGCGACATGGTAAATGCGATCACATCGTTTCCTGCAATCGTGCCGAGCTACGTCGCCATCACTCGAGTCACAATGTGCTTCTGCTTATCATCCCTGTGCCGTATCTGCTTTCCTGTCTGAGCTGATGGAGGAAATAAAAGAGAGAGAGAGAGAGAGAGAGAGAGAGAGAGAGAGAGAGAGAGAGAGAGAGAGAGAGGCAGAGGGTAAGGGAAAGGGAAAAGCGGGTGGGGGGGTATGCTGAATGTCAGGTTCACTTGTAGATGAAGTCGACTATGTATTATCTAAGCGCTGCTCAGCTGTAGCCCTGGGAAACGCTGTGTGCGACGAACGCAACCCTGTCGGCTCACTGAGAGGGGGACCTTTAGAGATGAAAAAAAGAACAATGCATCCGTATACCCCCTTCTCTGCAAGGTCACAACCCTGCTCCACTATACATCCCTCTGGAACTGGATTGTCCAGGAAGCTGAGAGGCATTTTTTAAAGGAAGTCTTCTTAAGCAGTCTCGGTGTTCAATGTACAGGTGGACTTTAGATCAAGAATTATCATCGAACTTCAGATATGAGGTCTTATATTGTATTGTTTTTCCGCTTTTGGAACCAAAAACCTGACCCCAGGTTGCGATCTGGAGATAAGTTTTGTTGATCGGATCGTTTTGGCGACTCGGTTCCTCGGATCTTGTTCATCAAAATAAACAAAGCTATTTTTGATTGAGTCATTTAGTTTATTTCGTTTCTTTAATCCTTTAATCATAATGTCTATGGGAGTCAGGTGATAAAAGAACGAACGACTCGGACTAGTAGATTCGAGAGGTAAACTACTCAATTCCGTTTCCTGCACATAACCTTTGGAGATTTCCAGATGCTTTGCTACTTTGACTACTGCACACTCTGGAATCCTCGCTAGCAATAGTTTCTGGATGAAAAGAACAAAAACTTATAAAAAAAAGGCACGATCATTACCATTCGAGCCATCTGAGGTCGCCCCAGCCTGGCGATTGGGGCAAAGCCCAAGCAAGTAATTGAAGCATGCAATCACAAATTGGTTCTCCGCCTAATATTTCATTAGATAAAGCCACATTCTGGACGCCGAAATCGTTTGTGTGCCCAACATGGAATTAAAATCCTGTTACTCCCTGATACCAGACTGCATTACCAGTCCCTGACAGGGGAGATTTCGAGACTGATAAAATATAAGCTGATGGAAATATGTAAAAAAGATCGCCTGCTCCGGCATGTCAATGCTCAGATTTTTTTCTTAGTTAGTATGCGTTTATAATTAGAGGTGAAAGTAAATAAATGGGCCGGAATGTAAGTGATAGAGGAAAAAGCGTGGGTGTGCATGCATTTCGGAGTGTGTGAGCATGTGTGCATATATATGTGTGTGTGTGTGTGTGTGTGTGTGTGTGTGTGTGTGTGTGTGCTCCATCCACACTCCACTCTCAAGTCCCACTGATTCTCCTTTCCAGCCATGTTGAATACTCTTTCCTTATCAGGCCAGTCCAGGCCTGCATCAGGCTCTCCTTGCTATGACAGAGGCTACAACAATAGGCGCGCGATACCGCTGCTTAGTGCTGCGTTTCGGAGGGGAAACCTGCCACAGGCACAGATTAACAACACACACACACACATATACACACACACACTCTGTATCGTACGTATCCACACACATATATCCCTGCACCGCTAAACAGATTGCAGCCTCCTAAACAAAACATTTTTCAGAAGTTCAGGCTCCTGATTAATGAAGTAATGACAAGAAGAAAAATATAATTTTTGGCATCTCGAGGGGGGCAAAAAAAAAAAAAAAAACACCCCCGAAATAAATAAACAAAACGGGCCGCGCCGATACTTGTTCAACTTTGGGCCGCGAACAATGAGCCTGTCAGAGGGAGTGGTGAGGAGAGAGAGGGAGGTGATAAATAGAGGAGTGACAGCTTGAAGAATTCCTCCCGTTCTTGCCCTCCGCGTCGAACCTCCCGCTGAATTACAGAATAAAACCCCTTCTCCCCCTCCCTCTCACTGAAAATGAAGACAGTAACTTGTCATTTTCCTGAACACTCCTGAAATACGGTTCACTTCCTAACCTTTCCACATACAGAAAAAAAAAAAAAAAACTACCAGAATGCTTATTTTTTTTTATATATTTTTTTTCCCAACCACAGATTCCTGGCTTTCAGAGTTTAATTAGCACCGTGTTCGTTCATTAGCGCCACGTCGAGCCTGAAAGCTACACTAATGGCCATTTTAGTGGTCCCTCCCAAAAAACAAGATCCCGTTATTAGTCGGCTTCCAAATCAATTATGGACACTTAAATCAGACACCGGGCAGGAGAGGCGCGGTAAGTCCAGGCCCGGTAATTACCTTGATGGAGACACCTGCTACTCGATAACTTCGACCTGCATTGGCATACCGACCAGCGCTCAGCAGACATTTATATCCCAGTGTCATCATTAATTTGTGTTAATTCGAGAGAAGGTGTGTGAATGTGTGTGTGTGAGAGAGAGGGAGAGAGAGACAGAAAGAGCTCGTGGCTCACCTGGACGAAGCCTGATGGGTAATTGGGCTCTAATGATCCCATTGATCTGCGGGATATGAGAGAGACAGAGAGCTGGAAAACGAACAGCAAACTAAAGGGGGAACAGGAGAGTGAGGTGGAGAAATTGTGCAGGGTGCAGGGCAGGACGGCCAGTTCTGATTCTCATTCACTCGGACGAAATAGGGAGAAGAAAAAAAAAAGGGGGGGGGGGGTGTTGGTGAGAAAAGTCTGAGCGAAAGCGCTCGAGTGGAAAGGTCTGGACGAGAACTTAATGTGTGCTGAGTATACAAAAAGCAGACATTTTATTCGCAAGAGTGACATTTTCAGCAGAAATCCCAGACACCCTTCTCTACTTATGCTCGATTTAAAATTGGGTGGAGGTTGGGTTTTTGATTGCCGAACTTCAAATTAAGCCTACGGACACCCTAACGGTTGGAAAACACTCTTGTCCTTTACCGGGTTTCATTGCTCGTTAAAAAACGAACAAAACTCAGACCTTGAAAATACACTATACGGACGAAAGTATTGGGAATTTTCCAGCCATATGTGGTAACAGTTACCACAAATTCGGAGGCATACAATTGTGTAGCTTTAAAATTTCCAGCTCCATGAAGATTTTGCATGGGTCAGACTGAAAGATCTTGAGTGTAATGAATGCACTCAATGTATGGACGTTCGGTGCCCCCCCCAGATGACCCAGACGAGGATGTGTTCCCTTTTGAGTCTGGTTATTATTATTATAAGGAACAAACTTATAGGCAATAAATATTATAACACAACCCTACAACCGCTTTATCTGTGTAAAGCTGCTTTGAGACGATGTTGATGGTAAAAAGCTCTACACAAATAAAAATGAATTGAAATAAATTGAGTGTCCTGCTATAAAGCTTTGACCTCAGCTCTACTGCACACCTTTGAAATGAATTGAAACTCTGACTGCACTCCAGGCCTCCTCACCTAACTTAAATAACACTCGGGTAACTGATCAAGCAGAAATCTTCACTCTAAAATGCAGTGGAACATCTTCCCAGAAGGGTGGAAGTTAATGGGGACTAAATGCGGAATGGGATGCACATACAAAATCTTAGGGTCAGGTGACCACAAACTTTTCTCATATTAGTTATTGTGTTATTCACGTTTTATTGGCTTTCAATTTGAATGAAGGATAAAAAAAAGGAAAGAATTAATTTAATATAATACAAATATGATTAACTGTGCGATGGCCAGAAACACTTCGCTGTATTAAATCGATATCCGGAACGTTTGCGAGCAGTGACTCTCTGACTCGTAAATCATTTGAACGGATCATTTACCCACCTGCAAACACACTCACACGCACAAACACACACACACTTGCGTACACAATGTCACGTTTTGCTGGGACCTCGGTAAACTCCAAGTGTCCACCGTGTCTTTGTTCACTTCATCACATCCTTTACATGCCCTCAGTCTTTCTCTGTACACCACTTACTCTACCTCTTTCAGTCTTCATTTTACAATCTTTCTCTCTCTCTCTCTCTCTCTCTCTCTCTCTCTCTCTCTCTCTCTCTCTCTCTCTCTCTCTCTCTCTCTCACACCAATTCAAGTTATGCTAACTTTAATGGCAGGACAGCATCGACTGCAATGATGCCCCAATGCAAAAAAAAAACCCATCTAAATATAAGAAATGAATGCATGATTTAAAAAAATACAGACTAGAAACAATCACATGATCTGCCAGTGCAATAAGATAATCACACTAGGTAATCACACTTCAAATAGAAAACATATTTAGAACAAAATGCCTTCAAAATAAACATTGAAACTTTCCTAAAACGAGCTTGTTACTTATTTATTTTTTTTTTAACCAGTTTGCTTCTCTTAATTTGTGTGAAAAGATCTTAAAACCAGTGAACAAGAAAAAAGAATTCCATTTTATTTAAGAATCATCATCATTATATACAAGTCCCAGGTGTGATTATTGAGTAATTTCTTTTTCTGGGCAACTTTAAAACCAGTTATTAAAGCTAAAATAAAGTCTTTAAAGATAAAAGGCCTCGTATGAGGTCTCTGATAGTAATTAAGCTCAACGTGTGGGTAAAATCAATTTTAAGCTTTAAAGAACTAAGTAAAAAAATTCATTAAGGCATTAAGACATTGATAATCGTAAAACAATCATAACGATCTTACATGATCTGCTCTTGCATAGTATTTCATTCTTGAAATAGATTAATAAGATTTTTATGGCTAGATAAAAGATTGTAAGTCTCGACTAAATGAGGAGTGTTTGCGGTGCAGAAGCTGCTTGTAATCACGAGTAATGAATCTCAGAGCGATCACATAAAAGCAGACGTGTGCTGAGAAGCGCCGCTTTATAATAACAAGAAATAGTTATATAATGAAGGAAGGAAGGAGTCTCTTGTGTCAGTGTTTTGTAACCAAGGTCAAGCTGATGACCGATGACTGATTCATGTCTTCTTTTATGAATAACTGTTAGCAGTGGAAAGGTAGCAGATTAAAAGAGGAAGAAACCATTTCAGAATGTGCTGTTATTGGAAAACTAGGAAATTTCTACCTAATCGTTGATTTCTTTTAAATAACAATTGTCAGGGATCATATTAGCGCAAGAAATATTAATAAAAACGAATGTAAAAAATACCCTAAAACACAAATCATGTGTTTTGGGTTGCCAAGTTACTATACACTAGGGATGGTAAAAAAAAATACACTGATTCGCATTGGTGCATTGGCATGAAAGTTAACAGAGAAAAGTTAAAAAGTGTGCATCGGATACAAGTTGACATTTGAATCAAGATGCATCGTGTTTTTTTTTTTTTTTTTAACATCGGTAAAAACCAATTTATTTATGTCTAACTATAACTGAATGCGTGATATTTCTATTCATTCTATTTATTCTAGACCAGGGGTCATCAACATGGTGCCAGCGGGCACCAGGTCGCCCGCAAGGACCACATGAGTCACCCGCAGGCCTTTTCTAAAAATAGTTCACCATACCGACACTTACCAGTGAGCTGCATTACATTTTTTTTGTTGTTATTCTTTTTTAAATCACACTTGTATGGGTGTGAATATGAAAATGACAATCTAAAAAAAAATAATGCATAGCATAGCATCAGATTTTCTATCCACTGTATTCTGTTGAATTAAAATCGGATCACACGGCATCGCAATAGCGGTGAATCGGTAGCTGCTTCATACTGTAGATATCTTTGATGTATCGTATCATTGGCTATGCATCGAGATACGAATCGCATCAGCCTTAGTTACTATATGCAATATAATGTAATATTGCAGATACTCAGAGAATATATATATATATACACACACACACACACACACACACACACACACACACACACACACACACACACACACACACACACACACACACACACATATATATATATATATATATACAGCTGCATTCATTTACTTTGATATGCTACATCTCTACTAATGGACTCTTACTCACTCTGCCTCTACTGTCTTTCTCTCTCGCCAATTTCATCACTATCTGAGGAGGTGACATTAATCCACTCTCTCTGCTTCGACCCACATCCTTTTTTCCCCATCTATCAGACTCATATTCTCACTGCTGGCCCGCACGAACCTCAATACTCGCTCGACCATCTCCCGAGACGGCGCCGATCCGTCCGAACTGAACCCACAACCTACCGCCTTCGCGCCTATCGAGCGATCGCGTTCTCATTATCAGCTGATATTGAGACGAAGACGTAGCCAGGTGGTGGCTCAGGTTCCACCGACCGCCGGAGTCGAGTCCATGATCGCCTGGTTACCTCGGCGTATTCGATCGAACCCATTTGGAATGGCGGTGCGATTTTTAAAGCGGTCGGGGTCACGCGTTCTTTCAAACGGTTTCGAAATTCCAAATAGATAAGGGTCACCTTTTCATAAAGACATGACAATTTAGCACAGTGTGCAAGAACGGCGGAATCGCCACGATCTTCTGACTTCATTAATAAGAAACTCTGATATAATAGAAGGCTTATCAAAGGCTTTTGAGTAAAAAAATAAATTATAAAAATTCGGTCCACTTATGGTAGGGTTTATATGATGTTCAGGACATTTTAATCAGATTATATTAGACATAGATTAGATATAAACTGTCTACCTCAATAGGAGCACATATACCAGTTTTAGTATTTCAGAATCTGCTGGTCTTCTGGCTGTAATTTGTTACTGTACTAAAATACCCTTTTTATGTATCTGTACATTACTGTAGTATTTACATTTGGGGAGACTTTAACCTTTTTACTACATTTCAAAGCAAAATATCGTACTTTTTACTCGACTACATTTTGATAAATCAGTTGTTCTTTTTATTTATCTGTAGATACTTATAATACTTAAGTACATTTGAAGGCAAAGCACTTTTTTTTTTTTACTTGGAGTAATATTTTACCTACTGTATCTGTACTTTAGCTCAAGTACATGGATTGTGTACTTCGTCCACCACTGTCTCCTGGGAATTTTGACCCACAACAACTATTAGAGTATGCACAGAGTGTAAATAAATCTTCCATCAAGCGACATTTACGCAGGCACAAATGCCTAGTTCGTGTTCGGAGAGATCAGAAGAGAAGACTGGTTTCAACTGACTATAAAAACCAAAATTACATCTCTTTACAGCTGTGCTCAGCAGAAAACCATGTCAAAACAAAAAATAAATAAATAAATCACACTGACCGGCACGTCGCTTCAGGTTCCTGTTCTAATTTGTTTGGCATCACTGTACAGTACAAATACAGCAACAATATTATTTATATTCAGAATGGAAAATAAGTCATACACTGAAGGAATCCCAAAGAATAAGACCTTCAGAGACCAAACTCCACATTGACACTACCTTATTTAACTACATTATAAATTTGAGATGTTACCATTTTTAATTAGTGTTTTTTTAATTGATCTCTATTTAATAGAAGCAGGGTGAACATACTCTCTTTTTCTCTTTATCACCTCAGTTATAGGAAACTTAACACACGTTTTTTTGGGGGGTTTTTTTGTTGAAAGAAAGTTTGAAAATTACCATCAAATATAAGAGATCATAATTTCTGTTCGATCAAGCCTTGGCCTCCACTCAACATTCACCAATTAAAGCACTTAGTCATTAAATATGCAGATTAACTGGTTAAAATAGAGCCACTTCAAATGCTTCTGTTGGAGGCCAATTTGACTCGGAGACAGTCGCAGCCATGTGTTTGGTTTGTATTCGAATGTCATGGGAGGTTTTTTTTTTCTTCTTCTTCCTTCTCCCTCTCGTGCTCGCTCTTCATTAACTCGGCATAACCGGCTCGAACGTTCCCGTGCCGGGAACTTTCTAAAAAGCAGAAATAGGAAATGAAAGAAAGTTCGAGGGAAAAAAAAAAAAAAACACGAGTCTGGCAGTGAACGGGTTGGACATTTGGAAAGCGAGGATTTAAGTACTAAATCTTTCAACAAAAAAGGGTGTTCAGTACGAATGAGGTCAGAGCTCGATAACAGGCCAATCGAGAGCTTCCACACCAAACCATGTAAAGTGTATCTTTATGGAGCTTTCTTTGTGCAAATGGGCATTGTCCTGCTGGAACAGTTTTGGGTTTCCAAGTTTAAGTAAAGAGAATATTTTATGTCACTACATCCATAGACATTCTGTACAATAAGCAGGATTGGGGAAGGACCATGTTTGGCTGGAAAAGTCAAGTGTCCCAATACTTTTGTCCATGCATCGATTAATTATGGCTGATTTTGAGACTCAAAGGCATTTATTTTTCTAAAAGTCTTCAAAGTTGATACGCAACTCTGATCTGAAATGCACTTTCAAACACACTAAAGCGTGCTGCCTTGTACACGTGGCGTAAACCGTGCGTTCAAGTTCGTACACTGGGTTCCACAACGCAAGGCATTATTTTGCAGAATGTATCCTTATTGCCACAGAAAAAGCTTAGCACATCCTGCACTAAAATCCGTCTTAGCGCAGTTGGCGGAAGTCTTCTTCTTCTTCTTTCACCTTCTCCCATTAGGGGTCGCCACAGCGGATCATCCGTCTTCATACCCCTCTGTCCTCTACATCTGCATCTTTTAAACCAACTACCTGCATGTCTTTTCTCACCACATCCATAAAACTCCTCCTTGGCCTTCCTCTTTTCCTCCTTCCTGGTGGCTCCAGCCTTAGCATTCCCCTACTGATATACCCCATGTCTCTCCTCTGCTCCTCTGCACATACCATCCGAAACATCTAAATCTCACCTCACTCACCTTGTCTACAAAACGTTCTACATGCGCTGTCCCTCTAATAAACTAATTTCTAATCCTTTCCATCGTCGTCACTCCCAACGAAAACCTCGACATCTTCAGCTCTGCTACCTCCAGCTCCACCTCCTGACTTTTACTCAATGCCACTGTCTCTAAACCATACAGCATCTCAGGTCTCACCACAGTCCTATAAACTTTCCCTTTCACTCTTGCAGACACTCTTCTATCACAGACGGAAGTAGCAAAGAATAATAATAATAAAAAAGGGAACGTACCAGGTTTGTTCCGTCGGTGCTCATCTCGATCTTGCCATCGAACGGCCCCCAGGTGGTCCCTACGGGAAGTTGCTGACGACTCTGAACTCGCCGCTCGCCCTCTTTGTTCAGCAGGTCTAGTTCTCCTGTGAGACAAGGCAGAACTTGGGGTGAGTTTCATCCATCATGCTATCATATGTCCTACATTCTAATTCGCAAGAATATCAGTAACAATTTTATTAAAAAATCTTTTTTCGTTATTTCGTTACATTATTTTTCGGTATTTCGTTATTATATTTATTAGTTTTTTAGATGTATTTTATGTGTTTTATGTAATACAATTTTATGGGTTAAAAAGAAAAAATCCAGACCCTTTTTATTATATCCTATTTCAAGTGAGAGCAAATCTCATAAAAACAAAAAAAAATCGGATTTCTACCTTTGAACTTGGACACCATTCACACCTGGGGGAAGTTCAAAGCTGCCAGTCCACCTACTGAAATCGTTTTAGGTCAAAAGTAGCCGAGAAACTGGAGGAAATGCTGTGAATCACCACAATATACTAATTATTATTATACTATATTTAAAAATATAATTTTTTACTTATAGGAGTTATTAAGGAGTTGGAATGTGAATTGAAAATGTGTGAGTTCAAACTCCACCACCATCAAGCTGTCAATGCTGGGCCCCTTTACCACTCAAATGAAGTAACGGTAATAATTGAGTAACATTGTTCATTTGCTTTTAAAGCGAAATCAGGAATTCGAATGCAAGTCGGATATCACGATGGCCCATGTGCACTTGTCCTTGTTAAAGATCGTGTTTGATCCGGGATCACTTTTCCTCTTTCATACTGTTTGCTAATCATAAAACAACCTGGCACCTGTGAGTATGCAGTGAAATTCTTTGCTAATTCTTGTAATGGGCCTCTTTCCTTAGCAGTAAGAGAAAGAAAGACAGAGACTGGTGAGTGTGTATGACACAAACTCCATGCTGTGTCCACCTGTCCTCGTAGCGGCTCACCATCAGATGGACTTTATCGAAGCGACAGGATGCTAACCTCTTCTGAACGCGCGCCTCCCCCTTGCTGATAAATCCTTGCTGAAACATTACAGGCATTCTGGCTGCCTCTACGGGCTCTATTTCTGTTTTTCCAGGAAAGGGCCAAGGCCTCTTGTTAGAGCTGTGCAGATCTCAGCCTTAATTAGCTGTGCTGCAGCTAACGCTTCGCTAGCTCCCGAGCCTTGCTATCTTATCTGGCTAATTTAGAGTACTTTTGTTTTGTTTTTTATGTCTATAAATCAAACAGTTATGATAACTGCATCTCGGTCTTATGCCATCCAGAAGGAATGGAGGGGGAGTAGACATATGCAGCTCAGAATCAGTGTATCCGGGCCATGTTTTGTATGGATCAAAATTAAGAAAGTTATTAGATATTAGTCCTGATTAGCTGTTCTTTATACTCCAGTGCGACCAGAGGACTCACAAACGTCCTCTGGCTCCTCTGGCATTGCTTTCTTTCCATGGTGATAATCTAAATTGTATTGTATTCCTTGTCAATCCTTCTGCATTTGTATTCCTTGTCACTGGGCAGTCAATGAAAAGATAATAATCTACTCTCCAAACTGAACCCAGACACTGTACTACGCATTATGACATTATAACATTATGACCACTGAGTAAGGAACACTGATTATCTCTTCATCATGGCACCTGTTAGTGGGTAAATATATTTGTCAGGCAGCAAGTGAACATTTTGTCCTTAAAGTTGACGTGTTAAAAGCAGGAAAACTGGGCAAGCGTAAGGATTTTTTGTTTGACAAGTGCCAAATTGTGACGGCTAGACGACTGGGTCAGAGCATCTCCAAAACCGCAGCTCTCACGGGCTCTTCCCAGTCTGCAGTACTCAGTATCTATCACAAGTGCTCCAGGGAAGAAGCAGTGGTGAACAGGGTCGTGGGCGGCCGAGGCTCACTGATGTACGTGGGTAGGAAAGACTGGTCTGTGTGGTCTGATCCAACAGACGAGCTCCTGTAGCTTAAACTGCTGAAGAAGTTAATGCTGTTGATGCTCGATGGTTCAGGACTGTTTCGGCAGCAAAAGGCAGACCAACACAATATTAGGCCGGTGGTCATAATGTTATGCCTCATCAGTTTATATTAAATACTGTATTAGTTACTTTAAAGATCCTTAATCCTGCACGCTCTTTATAAGACTAAAGGAGCGTCAATAACCCTGAACTTTTAACTGACCTACTCTAGGGCTACTCTTCTCTATTTAAATATCAGTCATGTATCACCAAGACTCAGCCTTGTCGGTTTGCCGGTATGGAAATTCTCTGCCGTTCCATTTGCTCATGCATAAGGTGACTTGTTTGCTAAATATCACACCCGCCTTGATAATGACATGCATCCCACAGGTCGCTGACGAGCTTGCCATCATATGTAAATGACTGATGTCTATGGCGACAGCATGATCGGTGAGATTTAAAAAGTAGGTCACCAAATTAGTCAGCTGTCTTTTATGAACCTAATTCGCATTGGATCTTAATGAGAAACTGTCAAGTAGTTGTGGTTGATGGTCTGCTGGCTGTGCTGGTCATTATTCTGGTGTATAGTTTTGCTGAGTGACGCTCTACATGCATTCTTCTTCGTCGAACACGGTTCACACAAGACCCAACGGAAATCTCACAGGAGTGGGCGGGTTTACCTTTGCAGTCACACAATCTTTATTAGCTTCGAAACAAAAATCGCGGGAGCGGGCAGCATAGGTCAGAAATTCAGGAGTGAGCGGGTATAGGGTTCGAGCAGGGCTCTACTTTACTTTGTAGCATTTTGGAATAAATTAACAACCTTGTAGCGTTGTGTTCTTGTCAAATGAATGACAACGTTTCGCCAGGGTTATCAGCCATCTGAGATACGAATCTTTACATCTGTGAGGATTAGTCAAGCTTAGTATAGCAATCTGTACTTTAGCGCACCAAACAGAGGTATCAAAGCTAAGGTTCTGTACACTACTTAAGATCTCTTGTGATGCTACTGCAAGATAATTGCCAGATTTTATCATCTTCACACAAAACCATACCATACATCCAAGTGTGTTCCTAGTGTGATTAGACCTCCTGGCCTTCAAACCAAACACACATGCTCCGTTTTGCCTCTGTTTGACACTTTTGGTGCGGTTCTTGCCGCAAGTTGGTGTGCATCCATGCATCTGGTTGGAGCTCTGCATGTGGCACGGGGGGGGGGGGGGGGGGGGGGGTATTTGGAGTCGGATTGTGATTGTCTGCCAGTCGTTTGTGGGCTGTTCCAAGACCGCTTCCACCCAGCTGTTGTGGATTCGAAACAAACCCGCAAGGAGAGAGTACACTATTGTGACCAGGACGCATAATCAACACCTTGTTTATTTCCTCAAATGTGCTTAGATGTCGTCTCTTTGTGGTTTATATATATTTATATATGGCAGGAGAATATCTACACTGATCCATCATGGAGAAGGCTGGGAAAATGCTGCCACTTTCCAGACAGCCATCTCCATTCCAGATACACTGCCAAGAAATAAACAGTGGTGTCATCCAACGACGTCTTATCACCAGCATGTGCGGTCAGATCTGTGTGTGTGTGTGTGTGTCTGCATGTTTGGAGATGTTAGCTCGTGAGCCCGTGAAGAATGATGTGGCATAGGCCACTGGCTCGCCAAGGTCAGAAATAGTTGTGACAAGATTGCTCACTCTGACCGGTAGACCATTTAAAACTACAATCTAAAGGGCAGGGGGGGATTTTTTTTTTTCTTCAGGCTGTTTGAGTGGTTATAGGAAGAATGTTTTACCGATTTAACACATCTCACAAAGAGACTAAATCAAAGGGCGATAGGTCGGAAACTCTGTGATAACCCCTCAAGAGCTCCTAAAAATTCCTAAAAGGTTCCTATAATCCCAGGCCTAAATCTGTCAGAAGATTTCTGACTGTGTGCAGCAGTCAAGCTACTGTATGGAGGTGCCATTTATCAGTAGAATATAAATAATAGCTTTTAAAAATACAGAAATGTTGATCACAGCTTACACTTTACCACCCTTTCCATTTGTTCATGCGTCACAAGGCCCCTCCGCAGGTCTGTCATCATCAAGTAGAAAAATGCCACAATCCTGGAATGGAGCAGCTGAGAATTTGACCAAAAAGCAAGCTTTCTGGTCCACCCCTAAATCCTTCCATCGCTCCCCTCCTCCCTTGATAAGATCATCATCTGTCGCTCGTCTCCGAAGCCTGCCCCTTCCCTCCGCAGATACTTGGCAGAGGTATGAATGTCCCTTTTGTTTGGGGGGCAGATTCTTTTCTCGATAGCACCCTCAAAAAGATGCTTCACGTAGGCATCTGTTTGGTTCATCGTTGCTGATGAAATGGTTTGGGAGATCATTTTTTATCATTAAAACCCTATCAATAGAGTTATTCTAGTAGTGTTGTAAAGTGGTATAAAGAATTTTCAGAATGACCTATATGTCCTACAGTAACCAAACAGACAGACTGTGCTCAAGCAAACTGTCATATGTAACTGGACCTAAAGAGGCAGCATGTCTAGTTTTCCATTATCATACCCCCTCGGAGTATTGTCTATAGGTTGGTTTCATCAAGCAAACAACTGTAGTGGCTTTTGCATGTCCTTAAAAATGATCTGAGTTACATATTTGGACCTTAAGAACTAATTTTCTTTGGAAGTCAATTAAAAGGTCACCTCACATGCATCTTTCTACAAAAAAAGACATACAAAACGTAGAAAAAGATATACCCTAAATGGTACCACTCGAGTGACAAGGAAAGATATCCTATTTCAAATGGTGCGAGTTGCCATTTTATTGTTTTCCCTGGTCATATACAAGGGTAGTATCGAAACGTTTTCGCACAGTCACAGGGAGCACCGACCTTTTTAAGTCAGTGTGCCAGAAGACATCATCCTTAACATAGGAGGCAGTGCGACAGGTGGTATTTGCTATCCTGTGGATTTTGCTCTCTTCCCGAAGATAAAGATCCAGCTAATCTCAGAATTTGCTAGACACAATTTGAAAGAAAAGTGGCAGGAACACTGAGAGCACTGTATTGCTGTGTAGGGGGACTAGTTTGAAGTGGGTAAACGTACATAAATAAACACTGCTATTCTCAAAACCTTTGGATACCACCTCGTATAAAGATCTATAGCATCAAATTCATACAAGAACCTCAGGACCACAAGTCCAACACAAATCAAAAAGGTCCAAGGTCGGGCTCCCGTTCCAGAGTTCCAGAGTCCCAAAGTCCTGGGTACCACTTTAATACTTAATGCTTGTCTAAAATCTGTTTCCAAATATTTCCAGGATGGTATATTTCGATCAAATGAAAACAGACAATCAAGACACACATAGAGACCAAATGTGTAAACCTTAACAAGCCTTTACAGTCATCCATGGCCAAGAACCAAAGGAACAAAATTGGCTAGAGGGGGCGTACTCTGTCTCCGCGGTCACTGACACTAGCCAGTATTGGGCATCTGGTATGTGGAAGAGGGTACTGTAGATAGCTTTATATACTGAAAATATACAAATGTTGGCTTAATGTGAATTTGAGGTCACACATGAGTAGCCAACGCTTGACAGTTGAAAGCTGTCATATGATAGAGTGTGAGTTAGCTGGTGGGTGAAAAAGCAGGACCAAATTAGAAAGGACATGGAAAAAATAAATAAATAAAACTAAATAAAGGCTAGGGAATCATGTAATGTGCAGCTTCATTTGCATAATATGCTGTTTCTTTTACCCTATATTTTTGATAGAATTTTTTGATTGTGTTCTTATATGGAAATTTTTTATATTGTATAAATAAAATGAGTTGTCAATATAGTCAAAATTGTCAAAATCTTGTTTTCTTTCTACTTTTTTTAAAATAATAAAGTCAGGTACAAAGTGGCAAACATAAAATTGTGGTTACAATAAAGAATAATAACTATTTATTATAAAATCTATGTTACATTATTGTAATCATTTGGAGCACAAATATCCACTACTATGATACTGTGTATCATAAACAAACACTGAAACTGAACGCTTACACCAGTTTGTTATAAAATACTCACAGATATCTAGTTTCTAAAACTCATTCGATTCATAAGAAAAGTGGAAACGATGTTCTAGCTATCAAGACCATCACTATAGTGGGGCAACACAGGACCCTAAATTAATATACCGGCCAAAGCATATAGGGCAGAAATGGATTGTGGCTTGTACTGCTCCACAAAAAGGGCTTTCGAGCTCAAAAAAAGGGAGATATGCGATATGAAATTTTACAGCTGAAGGAGAAATGTCAGAGCGCTTTGATAAGAGAGCGATGAACTCCCCCCTTCCCCCAAAACCACCATTATCGGGGCCGAAAGAAGCAAATGCATCATTTATATCCCACAGTCTCCGCCATTATCTCCTGTTCAGACACTTGTGTTAAAACAGAAGAGGACCTTTTTACCTCTCGCCCTCGTTTTCTCTCCCTCTCTCGCTCTTCTTTTCCTGCTTCTCTTTCTTTCACTTTAACCCCAGCTCTTTTCCTCTTTCTGTGCGATATCTTTGACCAAATCCTTTCGCTGGACTCAAATTTCATTCTTGGGAGAGGAAGTTTTGACTGTCAAGTCCATTTGCCAACACTAGAAAAAAAATTTGTAGTGAATGAGACAAAAAAACAAAAAAGATTTTGCTACCAAAAAGTGAGCATCTGCATAAAGAGTTTAGGTGGCAGACGATAATATTATATTAAAAACACGTAGATGAAGGTGAGGTTTCGATTCCTTTGATAAATATTATACTATTTACTACATATAATAAATAAGAAATTAAACTTAAAGTAATGATACAAAAATGAAAGAAATCAAACAGACGAATAAACAAGAATCTGTTTGTGTAGTGTAGTTTAGTGATGCATCCTATACATATGTTTGCCTCCCACTTTGTGGTAATACTTTGTTGGAAGAACTGCATACAGTATGCCAAAAAAATGCTTATGTCAGGTGTCCCAATACTATAGTACATATAGTGTAGTTTCAGGTCACAAAACATTTTTTGGGATAGTTAACAGTCTAAAAATAGATGCAGCTTGCGAACACTTAAACTTGCCAGCATTTTCTCCCCCACACACTCTTAGTCAGTGTGAATGGGTTTAATCTGGATCAAATAGTGACAGAAAGAAAAATGGTGACTTACAATATTTTCTAATTAAGATGGAGTCATCTAAACACATAAACGGGAGCTTTGAGGATGGATTGGGACTGTAGTTAATGTCAACAGACTGCTACATTGACTCAGGACTACAGTTTGCTTCTGATCACCATCACTGCACCCTGCAACATCGTTTATCTGTAATAAATAGACATTCGGTGCAACCCAGATGAGGATCGGTTTCCTCTTGAGTCTGGTTCCTCTCAAGGATTCTTCCTAATGCCGTCTCGGGTAGTTTTTTCTTGCCACAGTCGCCACCGGCTCACTCATCAGGGACAAACTTACACTTATAAAGAACATATAAATTTTTTATCACATCATCTGTGTAAATCTGCTTTGAGACAATGTTCATTGTTAAAAGCGCTATACAAATAAAAATGAATTGAATTGTTTCCAACTGTTGAGTATATTCCTATGCCATGCCCCCCTATAGCCCCCCCGCTTATTCTTTCAGAAAAGCACATTTAAGTAGCAGGTACGCAAAAAATGCATTTCTTTATCTCGCTATTTAAAAAGGCTGTACAGCATTCACCATGTTTCCATTTATATTTATATCTGCTGAAGCAAGAGAAATGTAAAAACTAGTAGAATATTATATATTTCTAATACTGTATATATAGATGAGCCATAAATGCTGCTAAACGAAATATACAAATCTGCATGTTTTCCTTCGAGTTCATTTCCATCAAAGCTTCAGCAAAAACGTCCTGACAACAATCTTCAAAATCTCGCCCGGGCCGTCACAATGACCATGGAAAAAAAAAACTGAGAGCGGAAAAAGCCAGACACGTTATCTCAAGCGTCATCTAGAGGACAGGCAGCCGCTCGCCACCGACAAATTTGACTATCGGAGAAGTGTAACATATTCAGAGTGCTTGTGAGGGATATAATTCTTCTCAGCTGTCAGCACAAATGACTAACAGTGTGTACACGTAGAAAGAAGTAGCGCGCACGCATTTCGATTTTGCTCCGATTGTATGTCTGATTTCAGCCACAGAATGCAGAGTCTAAGCTGAAGAGTCAAGAATGCAGAGACTGCGGAAGCTGACCGGAAATATGTCTATATCACAGTAAAAAAAAAAAAAGCTCCATAAACAATTATTAAACATTCTGAAACGCTATCTTTAGAAAGAAAAAATTTACTTTTTATTTTTACATTTTGAAAGGAAAATTTCCACAGTTTCACCCCATAATATCTTTTCCAGAATAAACATTTACACAACTTTCATATTCATGCTCAATTTTGAGTGAACTTGAGTGGTACATTCCAGCTACATTTAGTGTAGTCAAATTTTGAATAATTGTGAATAATAATAATAATAATAATAATAATAATAATAATAATAATAATAATAATAATAATACAATAAAATAAATAAAATATTATTAGTAGTAGTAGTAACAGTAAAATATATATAAATATTATTTGGAAATAATGTAAATATTTTATGTTTAAAGAAAAGCAAGAGCATTGTGATATATTCTATTATTATTATTATTAGTAGTAGTAGTAGTAGTAGTAGTAACAGTTAACTATATAAAAATATTATTTGAAGCTATGTAAATATTTTATGTTTAAAGGAAAGCGAAAGCTTTGTAATATATTTTTATTAATTATTATTATTAATATTATTATTATTATTATTATTAGTCGTAGTAGTAGTAGTAGTAGCTGTTGTATCATTTTTTTTTTAAATATTAAGTCATATAAATATCAATACATAATAAATAACAGTCCATTTAATTACTTTATCACCTCATTTTATCATTTTATTTCAGAAAGGATCAAATATAATATTTGTTTAATCTTGCTCACTTCTATGCTACATGATATGTATCACCATATATCATTTTTTGTTTAATAATACAGAATAAGTGCTTTTTTTTGGGTGAATTCAGAATTATAGATTGCCGCTGGTGACAGTTTGGAGCGTATTTACAGGTGCGGTTTAACTTCGCCGTGTCATTAGGCTCTCTTCATCCCTCCTCTCCAGCCAATTATAGCTTCTCCAGCTCTCCAGTCCAATCCTGTCTCTCCTGACCCAGTTGTCTTTTGTGACGAGGTCTTAGCCCCAGCAGTTTGACAGTCAACAGATAAGATGGATTAGGGATTATTTCCCTCCTCTCTTTCTCTTCCTCTCATCCAGTTTAGGATAAGAGCAGCATTAAAAACCTACTTTTTTCCCCCACTGAGAGGAGTTTTTAAACGGCTGGAGATGAAGCTGATAGAGGAGTTAAACCTTAGGCGGGGCATTGAAAGGTCAAGGTCATGCTCCTAATCAGTAGGCAACCTCTGAAGGGTTCAAAGTGCAGAGATACAAAACCTTCTTTCCCAGCAGGCAGGGTGTAAAGACTGCAGTTATGTGTTTAATCTCTGTGCTTGTGATGTCCAGCAGGTACAATTGGGTTTGAATGGAAAGAGTGATCAAATTCACTCTGGCGTATGAAAAGTAATTACACCTGTATCAATGGTATCTTATAAAATATATATTTTTCTCCTGTCAAATTCTACTTTTTACACATACTTTCACAGGGAGCAGTAACCAGGACAAGGCAAAGCACAAAGATGACCATGAAAACCAAGTCAATATCAAGATACTTTGTTAAAGCAGCAGTGTGTCATTTTTTTTTTATTTCCATCAAATTCATAAACTGTATCAGTGACATGTGTATTTGTATACACACGTGTTTCAAACTCAGTCATCAACTCAAGATGAACAGGTTTTGTGCCTTTTTTCAGGCTTTAGCAGCCATTTCAAATCGGTATCTGAAAGGTTTACTTGTTGATCTGTGTGTGTGTGTGTATATATATATACACCCAAGTATTGAACAGGTCACCATTTTTCTCAGCAAATATATATCTGAAGGTGCTATTGAGTAACTGAGGGCTTCTTGTATGAACTCTGATCTTTAGTCTTTCCCATACATTTTCAATTGGATCCAAGTCAGGTGATTTGGGAGATTCTAGCAGTTTCTCTGAAACCAATAAAGAGTTTCCTTGGCTGTGTGTTTGTTATCATTGTCCTACTGAAATGCCAACCCTCACTTCAGCTTCATCATCCTGGACATTACTAAAAAGGCTTCGATGCATGTTGTATCTTTCCAACTAAATTGGTCATGTAGAGAAAATCATTCTTTGTAGACCATCTCACACATGTGAGTACAACCAGCACATACCAGCAACCATTGTAGTATCTCTTCTGAAGAGACAATACTATAGAAAAGAAACTCGAATGTATTTGAGTCGGTGTGCAGTTTGTAGAGCAGTACAGATTTACTGTCCTCTGAAAACATCTGGACATGCAGCCATATTGTCAAAATAGCTGGCAACAAAAGTAAGTACACCCTAAGTGATAACACAATAACGTCGCTTAACCATGCATGTTCATTTTTTTGTCTGCTTAAAAGGGGCCATACAAATTTGTATATCTTGTAATTCTCTCATAATGACCACTAAATGTTTAACATGGAACCTCGTGGCAAAGAACGCTGAGGATTTGAGAACTAGAATTGTTGCTCTCCACAAAGATGGCGTAGGCTATAAAAAGATCTGTAACAGTACAGTGACCAGAAGTCTCATACAGAGGTTTGTCAAGACGAGCACCACTCGGAAAAGACATCACAAGGGTCCATTAAAGAAGTTGAGTCCTCGTGCTGTACGTCAGAAAAACTGGCTTCAAAAAACAGACGCATGAGTGTTGCAGCATTGCTCGTCAGTGCCCAGACCGTACGCCGCACACTGCAACAAGTCGGTTTGGGGCTGCATGAGTGCTGCTGGTACTGGGAAGCTGGATTCCAACATGTACTGTGACATTCTGAAGCAGGACATGATGCCGTCTCTTCAGAAACTGGACCGAACGGAAGTTTTCCAACATAATAACGACCACAAACACACCGCCTAAATGACAACTGCCTTGTTGAGGAAGCTGAAGGTGCAGGAGTGACTAAGTATGTCTCCAGACCTGAAACCTACTGAGCACCTGTGGGGCATCCTTAAGCAGAAGGTAAAGAAGCACCATGTGTCTAACAACCAGCAGCTCCGTGATGTCATTAGGGAGGAGTGGAAGAGGATCCCAGCAACAACCTGTGCAGCTCTAATGAATTCTATACCCAGGAGGATTAAGGCAGTGCTGGATAACAATATTGCTCACACTAAATCTTGACACTTTGTACACCGTTTTGACATGTTCACTTAGAGTGTACACACACATGTATGCCCGGTGATGTATCTCTCCTGTCCTTCGGCAAGCTGAAAGGCGCTTATAAATAAATGACAATAAGCCGATTATACTGAAGGAATAAAAACAGTAGTTGTTAACGGGCTGTGAGGTTCGGATGCCGCACTTTATACACATAGTTCGATGTGACAAATGAAGCAATGAGGCTGCATCCGAGCATCTTTAAGTGCATCCATCCATCATATCCGGGACGTTGCACTTTGTTCGAGCGCTGAGAACGCGATCGTGTGGTGATGGAAAAGGTCGAGTTATGGCTTCTTTAGTTTTTCTTGTAGATTTTAGAGTCGAGTTCAGCCAAAGATCAACAGTCAGTGAGAAGTCTGCTGTATGCTATTTAAAAAAAAAACATGGGAGAGGAAGTTGGGGACGAAACATTTAAGGATATGTTTGCGAGCGTGAGTGCGGAGTGTGTGTGTGTGTGTGTGTGTGTGTGTGTGTGTGTGTGTGTGTGTGTGTGTGTGTGTGTGTGTTTCCTTCCCTGCTCCCTTAATGTCACTGACAGGGGAAAGTAATCCTATACACAGGCTGCTATTGTGAAATGGGAAACTAGCCTCATCGGCTGGCGGCGAGCAGATGCACCTCTCTCTCTCTCTCTCTCTCTCTCTCTCTTTCCTAATCTGGAAACGACTTAAAGGAGCCTTATCTCCAGGCTCTCCTGCTTCATTTCATGCTTGATTTACTTTAATTTGTCTGATAGGGCACAAGGATTTGGAAATGGCCCATCTTTCGCTGGAAAATGTTCTGATTTTCCCCCGCCATTGTTACGTGGACCTTTTTTTTCCCCCTCCCGACTCTCTCTTCTTCTTTTCTTCCTCTTCTTTTGCTTTTTTTCCTCCCTCTCTTTACTTTCTCCCTTCTCTTTCCTGCATATTCGAACAAAACTGCCTCGGCCTCCTGTGCCGCATTCTGCTTAACGAGCTAACGCTGCAAAAAAAAAAAAGAAAAACTATCCGAAGGAAAAAGGGACGAGTGCGTGATAGTGTGCGCGAGCATCTGCAGGAGTGTGTGTGTGTGTGTGTGTGTGTGTGTGTGTGTGTGTGTGTGTGTGTGTGTGTGTGTGTGGCGAGAAAGAGAGAAGACAGCGGATGCAGCCGAGTGCTTCAAACCACGAAGATCTCCTGTAAGCGCAGCCGCTGATAAAGCCAGGAGGTAGAGATGGAAAGCAAAGAGAGAGAGAAGGAAGAACGAGAGCTCTGTGCCCACACGTTCCTCCTCCTCTTCCTTTTTTTTTTTCTTCTTTACTTCGACTTTTCTTCATCACCCTCACTTTATTTGCCTCCTCGTAGAGACGAAGAGAGGTGGAGAGGAAGCTAACAGAGAGATAAAAGCTCCATGCACGCACACACACACACACGCACACACACACACACACACACACACACACACACACACACACACACACACACACACACACACAGACACACACAGACACACACACACACTTATCTGCTCATTATTTTCTTCTTTCTCGCATTTAAAGGCTGCAAATAAATAATAAACAATCTATCAATCTATCAATGTATCTATCTATCAATCTATCAATGTATCTATCTATCTATCTATCTATCTATCTATCTATCTATCTATCTATCTATCTATCTATCTATCTATCTATCTATCTATCTATCTATCAATTTCTGCAAAAGGAATCACAAGAATATTGTGGCTCATTTTCAGCATTGTTGTATGTTACTGGGTATAAAGTCTATTGTTGGTAATGTACAAAATGAATCTTTTTTAAATTCATATTTTCAGAGTTATTTTTTCAGAGTACTTCAGTTCTTTAGCGATCTCTGAAGGCATCCAGCAACAAAATCCGTTCATCTCGAATTTCACCTCTGTTTAACCCGCCCCCCTGAAAAAAAAAGAAAAAAAAAGAAAAAGATGACTTCATCGCAGCATTGTTGTGGGAACTCGGCTCATCTAAACGATGATAAATAGATAAACAATAAAAGGAATATCTATTTCTGATTGTGTTTATTCTGACAGCAGGCGGGCTGAGTCACACGCTCAGGTTCAGAGCTATTCCTCTATCTCTCTTTCTCTTTCTCTGAGTGATAACGAAGCAGGATGTCTCATCAGTCTTCCGCTACTAATTACGACACAATTCGTCTTTCTGCCAGTGGCCTGAACTTCTCTATTCAGATCCGCCAGTTGACGAAGCAAAAAAAAAAAAAAAAAAAAAAAAAAGGACTAACACTCGTTTTCTTTTTACGTTTATTGCTATAGTTTCTGTGTTCATTCTCTTTAGACTGCTTGTGCACTCGTCCAGCACAGCAGCTGTACATGCTTCTAAAAATTTATTATTTTTTAGTAGCACACGCATATGCAGATTACCAAACATGGTGGGACGAGGCATTGAAATTCCTCTTGCGGGCTGAATTTGCTTAACTGCGGCTGTGTGAGCAGCGATAAACAGAGTGATGATCCGGCAACACGTCTTTATCCGTGCTTTGCTTTAATTAACACCGGCGTGTTTGGTGAAAAGATGATTAATATGCCAATGGTAACTGCATAATTGAATACCGCAACACACACACACACACACACACACACACACACACACACACACACACACTTCTTTACCACGTCTACCATTATGACTCCTTATTGTTGATTATTATTGCTAGTATTATCAGATGTCATTTAGATGTTCGAGATAATAATGTGATTAATACCCCAGTGTGTTCGTTCGCGGTATTGCGGCGTCGATTAGTAAAGCAGAGAGATTCCTTTGATGCAGTTCTTCCATTTGTCCTCGAATGTCCTTCCTGTTTGCTTTTTTTTTTTTTTCGGACATAGATGAAGTCAAATCGTGTTTAGACACATTGTTAAAAGTGGCACACGATAGATTCATCGTTGTGGACATGAAAAAACACTCCGGTGTTTCTTAAAGGTGAAAAGTGGCACGAAATACGAGGACTGATGGATGCAAGTTTTATCAAATGTTCACAGCAGACAAATCCGAACCTTCTCTCCACCTGTTGAGTTAAACATGTTCCTGAGGTACCAGTGTCGATTCACCCCTAACTCTGGATGGAGTTCTCTTCGATTCGAGGGCACTCTGTGAAAGAACCATGAAGTTTCAAAGCAACTCAAGAACTACGAGGTTGGATTTACACTGGACAGTCTGCTACAATGGATTAGGACTGCAGTTTTTAAGGCTGTAAAGCTGCTTTGAGACAATGTCTATTGTTAAAAGCTCTACACATACAAGAAAAATGAACTGATGTTAATGGAAACTCTTAGTCAGGGGACAGAAACGGGCCTAACGAACGGTCTTCGAACAGAAAAGAAACGTGAATGGTAATCCAAAACATGTCGAATTGCAAAAGGCAGTCGGAGACGTAATGCTTGGTAATGTCAGTGATACAAACGTAAAGAGCAAATACTTCCTAGCTAAACCAGAGTCTCATCATATAGGATTTGAGAATGAGAACCCGAGAAACTGTGATCCTCAACCAGGATATCTAGACTCTGGCGGCCATGTTAGAGGGTCATGTGCTGCGACCTGAGATGATGTTCTAGCTTCAAATTCTTCGCTCCCATAACAAAACCGAATGTTGTCGAAGCAAAAATTGCCACCACGACAGTTGGGTTTTCTGGTACCAACAATGTCTTAAAAATAATTCTTCTTAAAAAGACTTCAAGAAACGTGGATTTAAAAAAACTAAAAAAAAAACGCAATCAACCCGAGAGCATACTCATGATGTCAGAGTTGATGATCCGGAAATCTTCTTTATGTATACACATTTTACATATGGACCACATTTTTTAACCTCCCCTTCCAGTTACCATTATCTCATAACATTCCTCTTCAAAAGTCATTCAGGAAACTTTCATCTTCTAATTCTCCTTTACTTCAAGCCTATTTAGGGTTGGACTGAAAAAGAAAAAAATTCCTCCTAATTTCTAACCAGATTTATTCTTACTTTTGCACATCAGGTAACCACACACTCATCCCTTCTGACCACGTGTGTTACCAAGTATTTAGTTTTTACTTCTGCTACTTTTCTAATGTTAGTTTCACCTGATTCTGGGTATGTGCTCAAATTAGTACGTGTTATGATCATTAGAACCTTTGCAAGAAAATACTTCCTTTAAATATAATACTTCAATAAACTTATTAATCCATGTGCATCCATTATATAGTTATAAGACTGAGGAATATACCCACCGAAAAGTTGGGTCCTGAAAGTTATTATTTAATAATAATAATAAAAATAATACCCTAACACAAATTTTTCAAAAAGACAACACAGAAAAAATTATTTGAAATAAAGTGAGCTGAATTCAGGTTAGTTTTCAGGTTAGTTATTCAGGTTAGAATTATTGTTATTATTATTATTATTATTATTATTATTATTATTATTATAGAGTTATTTCAGGTTAGAATTCAGGTTAGTTTTTTTTGTTAGTTTTTTATCTTTTTTTTTTTTTTTTTTTTTTGCTATGCCAGAAATTCATTTGTTAGCTCACCAGGCAAGAAGAAAAGATAATGTGTGCTGCCCAGTGGCATGTTTTGTTTCAGCATAACAACTGTAAGGAATGAATAAATGGTAGCTAGCATACATTTATAAAGATATGATCGGCTTTTTAGCTTGTACCATCAGCGTAAAAAACATTACTTGATGAGTTTATTTTACACTCTTTTTACATACACCATATGGGCTAAAGTTTGAATCTGACCGTAAGATTTGTATGTGCTTTTTTGAACATCCTGCACCAATTTTGGTCGCCATTTGCTGTTGTAATATCCTCCACTCTTCTGGGAAGGTGTTCCACTAGAGTTTGTGGAGATTTGTGCATATTCAGACACAAGGGTGTAAATAAAGTCAGGTACAGTCAAACCCTAGATAATTCGTGGTTCGGTACTTGCGGCTCGGAAAATTCGCGGGTTCCCATTTGGAACCCAAAAGTCGCGGGAATCCGCAGGGGGACTGAATGTTCAGGAACGTTAGGAATTAAATTTTAAACGATGTGTTTGGTCAAATACTGCACACTATGCCGTTTATACTGTGACATAATGTCTAGATGAATTCACTAAGGTACCATAGGGGCTGTGGAGGTGCATCCAGAATTCACGGATTTTCGGAACTCTTCGAAAAAAAACGTGTTAGAACGTAACCCCCACGAGTTCCTGGGGACCACTGTACTGATGTCAGTGTTCCGATTGATCGCAAAGTTGTTCAATAGGGTTGAGGGTACAATACACAATTATATATAGAATTGTGTACCAACTTTGTGGTAGTAGTTTGAAAAAAACAAAAAAACAAATTTGGCTTGGTCTGGTGTCCCAATACCATGGTTCATTTAGTCTAGTTAGATGTTGGCCATAAGCTTTAAAAATGACGTATAAGTGGTGTTCTGTCTTTGCATTGCATTAAAAATAAAACGAGCTAGCATCAGTAAAGATTAGCTGTTTTTCCTGTTTGTTTGTTTTTTTACTGCCTGGAAACTGTGAATAGCAAAACCGTCAGCCCGATCTAATGTGTCCATCCATGCTCTATCTCGACATGATTGCTAAACACACACTAAAACCCTTCATCCCATTACGTCGCCTCGAAGACTCCGATCTTCAAACGTCCGCAGCACAAAAAAAAAAAAAATCATGCGAGCTGCTCTATAGTAGTAGCCAGATGCTAATCACATAATACAATAACCTCCTGTGGAAATTCCTAAAGATACCCGACTGTGTTAAATATCGCCATCGGGTTTAGCCGTGGAACGTTTCTCTTGAACTGATCGCACGCTGGCTGGTCCGGCGTGAAAAAAAAACAAAAACAAAAAACAGACGTACCGTCGTGCACAAAAGCTAGCCAGGGTTCGACAGAGAGCTCCCAGGTTATAAATAGCTTTTAAAGTTCAGTGCTCGCGCTGTATCTTAATGCAGCGCTTTGTAACGGAGTTGAATAGTGGCACCTTTGTTTCGATTATAATTGCGGGGCCGTTCGTTCGGTGCCTTCAGAGTGCATTAGGCGTATTTCAGACCGCTTCCGTAACTAACAAGCATGACGTTTTTCTCTTAAAGCCTCTTAGTGTATCGGATCAGTGGCTAAATTTGAATCGGGGCACTTTGAGACGGCGAGCCGAGCGATTTGTCTAATCTCTTGTTGCATATTTCATCGCCCCAGTCAGCCACTGTGCTGCCTTGTGAGCATGTCTAGCCTCAGAAAAAAAAAAAAAATAAATAAAATAAAATAAAATAATGTATGTATGTATGTATATTTTATATACACACACACATGTATTGTTTGAAGAAAGTACCTGAGTAAAAGTATAAGATGCAAGTTCATATGAAGGAATTCATTCCATCATAATCAGTTGTGCTACTAATACTATAATTCACATGGCATTTCGCATCATTACATTATTCACGGTGTCCTGATTCAAATCCAGAAGCTTTTATTGTCATTTCAACCATAAATAGCTGCTGCAGTACACAGTGAAATGAGGCAATGTTTCTCCAGAACCCTGGTGCTTCATACAAAAAGACAAAGAGCTACATCACACAACATAGAGCGACTTAACACAACACAAAGCTAAGAACTAAAGTAAGTTGTCCTAACCAGAGAAGACAAAGTGGGACAGATACACAAAACACATAATATAGTGCTAACCAGTAAATCTACTGTATAATATGTTATACAGTACAATGTGCAAATAAGAGTACTTTAAATATGTACCTGTAAACATAAACTCAAAATGTTGGGGCGAAACAACAACAAAAAAAAAACAGCATTCAAACTATAATGTAATATGGGTAGAGCTGAAGACATGGATGTGTTAAGAAATACTTTGTATTAAAATCTATGTAATAATTCACTGTAAATTCTCGACCCTTTTTGTCAAGGCAGTCTGAACTGGCACAATAAACCCCGTCCTTAGACGAGTGGCCAAGAACGCTTCGAATAAAGATGACTGAACGCCATGGACGAAATGCTCTCACTGGGTGAATGAGTGGCACTGAGCCATGTCACTGCTTCCTGATTACACGGAAAATAAACAAGTTCAGAGCGGAAGCCTACGTTCCCCGCTTGCCGCTTTGCATACATTAAAATCCCGGCCTATAAAATCCCTGCCTATAAGTCGCCTTAAAACGCTTTAGGTATCAGCCGAAGCGGCTCTGACAACCTTATGAGTTGTGCCGTTATCATCTGGCCTCTCGGTGCGGATCTCCACCATGCTGATCGCCACTTTACCAATCTTTGCTTTCCAAGAGTTTTTTTCCCCCCCCGCACTCTCCTCGACCCCCCCCCCCCCTCCACATCGCTCTCTGTCCCCTTGCTCTCTCTACATGCTAAAGGCTTGAGGGGTTCAATCAATGGCGCTTTGATCTCAGCTGGAACTATAATTATTTAACATTGTTACAAGGATTTCTCTAATCCATCCTACCATTAAATCCTTTTTTACACCCTCATCTCCAGGAGTCTCTAATCTGCATCTGGGCCACACGTTCCCCTCTGACGACACCCAGACTTAACAGACTTTTGCGATTAATTAGAAGGGAAAATAGAGAATAAGAGAAGGGGGAAAAAAAATATTCTCTGGCTCTTCAGTCATGAGAAAGATGGATCTTGAGAAAGGTATTTAAAAAAGATCATACAGGTTGCTTGCTCAATTCCAAAAACTGCCTAGTGACAACATAGGGGCGAATGGTTTAAGCTGTGTTCTATAAAGGAGCTATGCAATTGAAAAAAAAGGTCTACTAGTTCTCCTGGCCCCGTCGTGTCATTTCCCCAAATCGCAACATGAATTTCATGCTCGAGGCATCGACCCACTAAGTGCCATCTGTTTGTTGCTGGGATGGGCTGAGGCAAATGCCGCACGGATCATCCTTTTTGGAAAAAAAAGAGACGAATTCAAAAGGTCCCGACGGCTCGCTGCAAATATTTATGCCCCGGCTGTTTTCGGTGAGATATAAATAGAAGTGAGGTGAACGCAAACAATTGTGGAGGCACCTGGTGCAACTATCACTGCCATCTGCTCCTCAAATTCACTTAGCAAGACGTGTGAGTGTTAAAAGCTGACGGGGTTATTGTTGCATCTATGTCATGAGGGGCAGGTCGGTGTAAACTTGACCTATTGTAGGACTAAAGGAAGTGGAGAGTGGGTTTTTTTTGGTGTGGTAAAATGCTTCCTGGTTGGTAGAAACTAAGCAACTGAATGCAAATCCAAGGATACATCCTGGCTCTTTTTTCTCTGTACCAAGGCAAGTGCCAATGGCTAGTACCCAGTTGGCACAGAGAGATGAGTCAGGCCAGGCCCGACAGACTCTATGGGCCACAGATTCATCAACTCAGAGGTTTGTAAGGCTCAGCGATCTGGCTGTGGGGTGATAAGCTCTAGGTGTGGGTTACTCAATGTTTGCTGGATGATCCAGATACCTTGACCATTCAGAATTGATTTGTGGGTGAATGAAACATAGAAAAATCTTTTTCTTTTCTTTCAAAATTCTGCTCTGGCGAAAAGGCCAAATCCTATCTCAGGGTACAATGAGGGCTTTGTTTATTAGTCTGGTTTTCAAATCTCATTAGATTTTTTTTGTCATTCATCCATCCATTCATTCATTTATTCAAACACTCAACATTGAGTAGGATGTCAGTCCATAACAGAACGCCATGCAATGTATTGCAAAAGCATTGAAATTTTTTTTTTTGGGGGGGGAGTAGGAAACCTACAAGAAACCCACTTTGGGAGTCCATATGACACCCTACACAAAGTAGCTGCTTTGAGACAATGTCTGTTGTGAAAAGCGCTATAAAAATAAACTTGACTTGACAATCAGTAACCCAAGCTCATGCATGACCCGGGGTGGCCAGTGTTGGACGAAGTACACGAACCATGTAAGATACATGACTCCAGTAAAAGAAAAAAAGTTTCCTTTAAATTGGCACTAGAGTAAAATTACAAAAGTATTTGCCTTCAAATGTACTTTTCCAAAGTACTATGATTTTATTATGGCTATAATGTTCCTGGGGACATGGGGTATATCGGTAGAAGAATGCTGAAGATGGAGCTGCCAGGAAGAAGAAAAAGAGGAAAACCAAGGAGGAGGTTTATGGATGTGGTGAGGGAAGACATGCAGGTAGTTGGTTTGAAAGAGGCAGGTGTACAGTAGAGGACAGGGGGGTATGGAGACGGAGGATCCGCTTTGGCAACCCCTGAGTGGAGCAGCCAAAAGAAGATGAAGAAGAGAAATGTTCACCACTGGGGCACCCGGCAAAACAGTAGCCCAACAAAAAAAATTCAACATTTGAATGCAACATTTAATTCAATTAGCTGTTGTTACTTCACAATAGGATGTCCTCTTCCCAAAGTCATTTTTATTTCAAATAATGAGAACTTACTATTGTCAGTTCTTTACAGTACTTGACTTTTAGGGCTTTTTATCAGAGATGAGCATGATCAGCAGTTCATTACCACCCTTCCCGTTCCCCGCTTTCCTTTTCTGCCTTGAGGAGTATGTCAAGATACGGATCAAAGTCGTCTGCGATAATTAGCAAATTGCTGTACAAGCTATCGGCACTAATATACGCCAGTCTGCAAACATCCATAACGAGGCGAAATCGAGTGCGAGATTGGCGAGCGGATAAAAAACACACATCTCCGGCGTGAGCTAAGTGGGTGTTCTGCGAGTCTAACCTGGAGGTTCTCAAAGCGGCAGTGTTTCCTTTGGAACCGTATCTTACATGGTTTCACCACAGAAATCATTTGTGAAAGAACACTAAAAAGAGAACAGTAAAGAATTCAAAGCATACAAGAAAGAAAAAAAAAAACAGGGCTTATAATGATTAAGCGATTATAGAAGAAGTTCAATTAGAGCGATGAGAGGCTCCGGTTGTTTGGTTTTTTTTTTAGTACTAAAGACAAATTGCGGAGTGGGTTTTAATGGATTCTTCACAGCAGGTGGACTTGGTCAAAGTCACTTCATTAAGAAAGCCTCCCTCTTTTAGATGTAATGGCCATTATACATCCCATTCAGATAGCCTTCTGGAAAGTGATTAAGAATTATCTTTTTGCCGATCGTAATCGTACCTGGTCTAACTTAAGCCAAGGAATAACAAAAGGAAGCGAAGCTCTCCGGATCTGAATGCTCACAAAAGGCAGCGATAACAGGATAGACTGTCTCAAAACTAAATAAATTTGCTTTTAATCGCTTTGCACAGGAAGTCATGTCATTTCAGATGTTCATATTTGATTGTCTGATTTTCCACTTTATTCAAATTATAACATGCTCATCTGACTTTTTCCTGCACAATAGAAGCAATGAAAAGGGGGAAACGTTCTTTCAACGGAGACGCGATGTGCAAGTAAATTCGGTTATTACGCACCCGAGATGAATGCCCGTACACTGTACTCCTGTCTGAAAGACAATTTTGTCATTTTCTCAAATTTCCTCTACGCAAAAAAGGAACGTTTTCTGTCGGAGAACAATGGAAAGTCTAATTTTCAATCTTTTCTGACCAAATCTGTGGGCAGGTAACATCCTACAGTATGTTAGTCTTTGGCATTGATGGGTGTGGAGGTGTGGGGGGTGGTTAGGGAAGGGGGGCGTATGTGGGCATGCAGACGAGATGTTATCGGAGTAATACGACAAGGTTATCAGTAACATGGACAAGCATGGGCGAAATCGGCGCGTCCAAATTGAAACGGATTTGACAAATTAGTTTCAAATAACTCTCGGGCCCAGTGGCTACACACACAGTGGTACACACACTCGGCGTAAAAATTGAACGGTGCGACGATTATCCTAACTGCCAGAGACAAAGTTCAAATTGATAATCAAGCTGTCGTCTTATGATTGTTCTATGCTAAAAACTAAAGGCCGATACTGTATGTAATAATATATGAAATAGGCTCCTGAGCCCCGGCTTGAGATGTGGGATATTTGCACTGAGAGTGGAAGCGATGTTCAAACATTGGCGATTGAGATTCTTAAACTTACCCAAGAACGAGTTACGCTGTGGAAGTCGCACCAGTATGATAATGATCTACAAATCACTCTCAGACCAGCCCAAAAATGGGTTGTTATTGTAAACGTAGCACAATATAGACCTGGATTAATGTGGACGTAAGACAGGACACGTATTCAAACTTTAAAACAAATTTCTGTGTATATTGTTCCTTACACATTTTATACATCAACAATATATTGTAATGAATGTACTATAATCACACTCTTGATGTCACCCGAATGAGGATAGGTTCCCCTTTTGAGTCTGGTTCCTCTCAAGGTTTCTTCCTCATAACATCTAAGGGAGTTTTTCCTTGTCACAGTCCTCATGGCTGCTCATCAGGGATAAATACACATCGTTCACCTTTACTGTTAAATTCTTTAAAGCTGCTTTGAGACAATGTCCGTTGTGAAAAGCGCTATAGAAATAAATGTGACTATTAAAAAAAATTGACCATAATACATATAAGTGACAGTAAGACAAGTTGGCATTTGTATGGCGTTTTTTTTTACATTTGCATCAATAAAAAACTATTTATTCATATTTAAGTATTAGTACATGGGCTCTACCACTATTCATTAGAAACTGACCAATATTTTGTGACCAATATTTTATATATAATTTGATTTCTCTTCACTAAACTGTTTCTCGAGCGTGTTCTCTCAGCACCGCTGCTGCTATGTGAATATGACGCATCACAATGCTACAGAAACCGAGGCGTGTCCTGAGAATCACATAGAATACAGATTAATATGGCAGAGGTAGAGCTGTAACTTCCTGCAGACAGAACAGGAAATGAACATCTGTTTTTTTTTTTATCTCCTTTTTTTGCACTATAAAGGCATGTTTGCAAAAGGGCCATTCGTTAGAAATCAGAAGGCACTTAAGTATATTGGCGATTTGCTGTCTGTCGACAATAAAAAAACAATAAAAGTGAACTATCTGTACCATACTGAATTGCACAGCATGATATTTTTTTGGGTTGCATCGTATTGCATTGAATAGCATTGTGATGAATCGAAATCGTATCGCACTGCATGGTAATAGGGGTGAATCGTATCTTATCGCATCAGTATCTGCTTTATATGCATTTTGAATGTATCGTATAGTTGGCTACGCATCAAGAGGCGAATCGCATGGGCCTCAATTATGGAGATGCACATCCCTACCATTTATGGTATTTTAAAGTTAGATTCACACATACGGCGACTTGCAGAGACAAACTCTCCCAAAGTTGTTTATTTTCACTTCACTAGCGACATTTTGTGACTTAATTTTTACTTAGGCCACTAGATGTGGGCGTGTTTAGAATTTTGACAAAAAGGTGAAAAAATGTCAAAAGCAACAACTACCAATGGGAGTAGAGCCAGCATGGAATGCATCCAGGTATCACGCTTTCGAGCAACTTTATAGTTAAGTGATGAGTGAATGCAGCGTAAGAGGAAAAAGTATATGGGCAATAAATTTGTACCCTGGAGGAAATCTCCGTATTATTAGTTTGGTATTGTTTAGGGGTGTAACAGTACACGAAATTCAGGGTTTGATTACAAACCTAGGTTTTTAAGTCACGGTTCGGTTCAATTTCGGTACCGTCGGAGGAAGAAATGCAAAACATAAAATTGCTTGTCGTTTTTTTTTTTTTTTTTTTTTTTATTAACGCAGTTTATTATTATTAACATTTGTGAACATCAACAGTTTACATTTCGAAGAAAAAAACATTTAATAAAATGCCTGTGGTTTAAATACTAAATAAAAAAAATATATATATACTGTATATTAAAATAAAATGGAATAAATAAAATTAAATGCAACACAGGTTTTTATTATATTGATTCAAGTGAGTAAGCAAATGGCACAAATTAAATCGATTTAATAAAATAAAAAAATGGAAAAAAATGAAATGAAACAGTTTACATTTGTTAGACACCATTTGGGTAATACAGATGTGTATATATGTGTTTGTGTGTGTTTTACATTTAATATTTACTTTTCTAAAGATCTACGTAACTGTTCTATTTAGCATACTTTAACAGATATCTTCATTCCTTCCATCCTTCATTCATTCACTCCCTTTGAAATGTGGAATTTTCAGGATTTTTTAATTCTTGAAGCTGGACGTAAAATGGGAAAGAATCCTTATCGCTAGACTGTCGCAAAAAAGTAGGGGGTGAAAGCAAGTGGACGCGATTTCGTGCGTATGCAGAACACATGCTGAGTTTCGCAAATGCGCATTACAATTTGTGTTACCGGTATGGTATTTTTGTGAGGGAACTCAGATTGTAACTATGTTCCTCATGTAAAAAGGATGGCATTCGGTACACGCGTGATGTACCGAAAGCCCTGTACCAAAACGGTTCGGTGAGAATACGTGTACTATTTGACCTGTATATATTACCTGTAATATTTGAGTCTAGCTAGTGTTATGCAGTTGGGTGAAATGCTTGAAAAGCATGTGTAGGCCACATAATCTGCATAGTAAAATCTCCAATATCGCACCTCGACCAATTTGTGTAGTTCAGTATACTGTTGGAGTTGGAATGGGGAGTGATTTGGAAGTTGCACTAGCGTTAGTGTTGAGGTGCATTATTGAGAAGACTCTCTCTTTATGGAAAAAAAAAAGTTTTGCAAAGGTCAAAAGAGAGGGTTTTTTGTTTAGGTTTTATTTCGATTTGTTGCGTCTACTGATCCACTAGGCAGCAACTATTTTTTTTTAAAAACGTTAAGCCTAGACAATCTAAGGTTTTTCGCACCTGGACATGGCAGTGTTCTATTTCAATTTTGTCTCGTTTCAAACTATACCTAGTTTCCATCTGGTCCTTGTAAACGCGCACATCAAAATCTGTGTAAGACGCTAAACCGTCTGTTCCGCAAGTCAAAGTCTATGCTTTTCCTCTCTGTTCCATCTTTCATGTTGTACCTATACAACCACCACCCACCCCATCCATCTGTCTCTCTTTGAAAAACTAGTTTTTTGCTGTTGCCCTGCGCTGGACGCGTTGCTTCCTCCTTTTCCTCGTTCCTCTCGCTGGCCCCTGTCGTCGTGGGCCTGACCCCCTCAGCCTTGCCTGACGCGTGATCGCGGTGATGCTTATTACCAGCCGTCTCCTGTGCTCTTATCGTATGCTGCCAATGCTCATTTCCTTCCTCAGATTGAAATGCAAATGTGAAATTTAATGATAAATGCATCATCTGATAGGGCCTGATAACACTGATTCACTGTCAGCGTAAAATACACACCCTGGGGGGGGTTTCTTCCTAGCACCAACTTTCCCAAATCCGCTCTTTTTATTTATATATATATATATATATATATATATATATATATATATATATATATATATATATATATATATATAATTTTATTTTTTCTTTTATAACTGTATGTACCTGCAATAAATCCTTGAGGTCAAATGCATTAAAAGGCGAATCATATTTGGTTGTGACCGGCAACGTGACGCCACCGGCGAGCAATAATTGCTGCTGTTGCTATCTTGTTCGGTGTATTATCCATCACTTTGATGAAGTGACTTTTAAGAAGATAGAGAGGAAGGGGGAAAACAAGATAGAAAAAAATTTTTTTCTCTTCAAATTCTCTGAGAAAGCCAGGAAGTGGGGCGGAGGAGGGGGGGAATCTGCATGGTAAAATGAGATTCCTCAAGAAGAAAACGATAAATGATTTTTGTGTGTTTGCTTAAGCTTTCTGTCTGGAGGGGGGGAGGAAAGGGGGGTGTCCATGAGAAAGCACATGCGTGCAATAAAGCTTTGGAGCAAAGCCATTTAATCCGTTCCATTCAGGCCTGCTAACTTCTCTTATAATTCATTGGCGATAATAAGTTAATTTAAGTCCATCATTCCAATAGTCTTTACAAGGTTCTCTCAAAATGCAATTTAGTCCAATTTAGGACGCTTGTTGGATCACTGAAGCATTTAGTGTCACAATTTCTACAGACCTCCACGCCATTTAGACACCTGGGCACAGGAAACGAGTTATTTTTACTAAAGCTAGATCGCGTGTATCAGTCAAAAGGCTGTTAAATTGTTTTAAGATTAGTTACAAGATAAACGTGGCTTCGGGGACCTGCGGGAGACAAATTAATGGGGACAAAATAAACTAATCAGACATAACATTATGACCACCTGCCAAATATTGTGTCGTCGTCCCCCCCCCCCCATCCCCCCCTTTTGCTGCCAAAAACAGTCCCGATCCGTTGAGCATTAACAGCGGTAACTTATTCAGCAGTGTGAGCTACAGCAGCTTGTCTGTTGGATCGGACCACATGCACCAGCCTTTACTCCCCATGTGCATCAATGAGTCTCGGCCGCCCATGACCCTGTCGCCGGTTCACCACTGTTCCTTCCTTGGAGCACTTTTGATAGATACTGACCTCTGCAGATCGGGAACAGCACACAAGAGCTGCAGTTTTGGAGATGCTCTCTCCCAGACGTCTAGACGTCACAATTTGGCCCTCGTCAAACTCGCGCAAATCCTTACGTTTGCCCATTTTTCCTGCTTCTAACACGTCAACTTTGAGAACAAAGTATTCACTTGCTGCCTTATAAATATACCCCACCCACTAACAGGTGCCATGATGAAGAGATAATCAGTGTTATTCACTTCACCGCTCAAATTGTTATAATGTCATAATGTTATGGCTGATATACGCCGCTATTTCAGAGTTTTATTAAAGATGCTCCAACACCTTACTAAGACACTTCAAGCTGTGTTTTTAAGTCTTGTACACAAGTTACATGAGTGCAGCTGAAGATGGCTAATTTTAGCGCTCATTAAAAGCTTCCGCTCAAGTGTTTTACCTTGTCAAGGATATCTTTAGATGCCCTGCTATTGAATGGCTTAAATCCCCTGATCCCAGATGGATTCATTTAAACTGTGGCATAATGGGCTGCTTACAAGTGATTACTAGCCGTTAGCTAATGGGCTAAACGCTTGAAGGAAGGCCAGGGACAATCTGATGTCATCCAAACCTTGCCAGATAGCCCGGGCGAAATGATCCGAGACCTTCAAGGCTGCAGGCTTTGGGTTTGTACACTTCAGTCTGTCTTTGAGCATTGTTCTGCAAAACACAGCTTTTAGATTTTTGTTTAAGGCTTGTATTGGCACTGGGAATGTAACTGGTAACACATCTGCAGCTAAAATCGATTTCCGGTTTTCTGGGTATGACGTGTAAAAAACGCACATCCGGCCTGTTCAGAACACTAGTGTTGGCTGGTTCAGGAACGATTCGTTCATTTTGAACGATTCTTTAATGTGACTCGGAAGAATGGTTGGTCTCAAAGAGCGATTGGTTCATTTTCTGAGCAAAGCATCGCAAAATCTCTGGAGGTTTTGTACAGGAAACAGAATTGAGTAGTTCAACTTAAAAGAACAAACGACTCGGACCAAAGGACTTATGTCACGTGACTCCCATTTACGCTCTGCAGGTATACTGTATATACATATTTTCATTATTGGAACTATAGTTGACGTTTGTGTATGTAGACGTGTTTGGGGATCTGCTCATTGAAAATGTAACATTTTATTTTAATTCAGATCAAAGGAACGACTTAAAAAAAGGATCTGTACATTCCAATGGACGAGATTCTAAGAACCAAATCACTAAAATGATCCGATATTCCCGTCACTACAGAACACTTACTTGGACCGTCCCACTCTTCGGTTTCCAGAGGGGGAGGTCTGGTCTTGTTATTCTGTCCTTCCATGTCTGTTTCCCCAATCTCTCTGTTGCTGGTCTCTTCTCCTAGAATGAGAAAAAGAAACGATATGTTACATTTATTTCACTTTAATACAAGGCTGAAGTGCTAATAAGAGAACAGAGGTAGTTTTAACTGAACTACAATTCGCGATCATATTCCGCATGAGCTGAGAAAATGTCATTTTGCGACGCATCTCCTATGCAGCACACCGATGAAAGTAAAAACGTAGTTGTAAAATCGTTGTCGAACATATGGTTCGATGCTTCTAGGTTAAAGTCGAGATACACTATATTGACAAAAGTTTGTAAACACCTGACCATGTTTTTAGAACCCCTCCATTAGCTCGTATAATAAGCTCCACTCTTCTGGGAAGATGTTCCACTAGATTTTGTGAAGATCTGTGCTCATTCAGCCATAAGGGTGTTAGGAATGTCAGGTACGGATGTAAGTGATGTGAAAAGGCCTGGGGTGCAAAGTTCCAGTTCCTCATTCAGAGCTCTATAACAGCAAATCTTTCACTCCAGCCAATATAAAACATATCTTCATGAAGCTGGCTTTGTGCACAAGGGCATTATCATGCTGGAACAGGTTTTGGGTCTCCTATTTTTTTTTTCAGGCGAAATGTCATTCTACTGCATCTAACGACGTCCTGTACAACTGTGTGCCTCCAACTTGGTGGTAACAGTTTGGGGAAGAACCGCATATGGCAGGAAAAGTCAGGTGTCCCAATACCTTTTACCATACATTGTATATTTGTATATATTTTAGTTTTTGCTTTACTCTTGATCAGTGGTAAAATAGATTTCTACACCGGAAGCTCTGACTGTCTTTCGGGTAGCGTTTCTATAGCAACCGCTCGTTCGTTAATGACGGATAGACCGCAAGATTTACGTTTCGTTTATTTTGCGTTTTACGAGTCATTCGCAAAAAAACAACAAAAAAAATAATCATTGGATTATAAGTATTCTGTACTATTTATAGAACAAGTCTTCACAGGACCAAGAACTTGTGTCGTATGGTCTCTTTGTAACATGCCAAGCATGATGTCATTCCAAAGTAAAAGGGCTGAAGAGACAATGGGGGGATGTTTATAGCTGCTATAAGTGACACTCGTGTTTCACTGATGTTCCACAAGACTTTTTCTATAAGCGTATCGTGTAGAAGAGGAATAAAACACCTTGGGAATGTGCCATAATGAGGAAATAATCAGATTTTGATAATCAAAGCGAAGTTTACACAACAAACTGATTTTGGAGTATTAGAGGGACCCGTGGTGACGTGTCTTCTAGCCTAAAATAGTCTATTGTTCTCACTGGACATCTCCAGTGGCTCAGTAAATATGTTTTGTGTGACTGTATGGTGATCCCAGGAGAGAGCAAGAGAAAGGAAACCACACTGGTATAGGAGGATATGGGGAAGTGTGGGGAAAGAACTGACGGTTTATTACTGTTTGATCTAAATGTTTGTGTTTCCTGAACATCCTGGATTGTTTAGCAAAGTTCTAACGCAGAAACATGCATTTTAAGAGTTCATGAGCAAAATTTTCAATTATGAAGCAAAACCTTATTCGTCGTATTCAGTCCTTACGTAATGTCTACGAAGTTGCAAATCTGATTGGTCAGGACGTATTGACGGATTTGGTTAAAACATTTTGTTAGACATCTTATTAAAATTGCAACATGTTTAATGTCTGCTAATAAACATACAACAACAAATGTTTGTATAACTACATGATGGAACTTATAGAAGTTAATTACAGTAGTATTAAGATCTTTTGATGCTGCACTGCACTGCACTGCACATTGTACATCTTACTGTTGCATAAATGACAACATTCTACCACATGTTCCCTTCTTGCACTCTTATGGTCACGAAGTAACAAAGTAAATGTGATTCGTTACTGTACTTCAGAGGCTTTTTTTTTTTTTTTTACGCGTATCTGTACTTTACTGAAGTATTTCCAGTTGGGGAGATTTTGACTTTAACTTCACTATATTTTAAAGTCAAACATCTTTCTTTCTACTCAAACGACATTTTGTGAAATCGGTAGTTCCTTATTATTTATCAGGGTTGAGGGCGTACTGTGTTTTAGACTTGTTGTAGACTTGCTTATATCTTTACAACTAAACAAAATGTCTGTGTATTATATTTTATATTGCTTATCTTGAGCATGGTTGTCAACTTGCCATCTGTAATTAACATTAAAAACAATACAAATGTTGATTTATGCAAATTGCTTCATCTTGCATACTTGAATGTTTGTTTGTTTGTTTTTTTATTTACAGAAAGAAATGACCTAGGGTGAGTGAATTTGTTCAAGGAGAAATTCCACATGCAGTCCTCATCAAGCAGCCAGTATAAGCCTTAAAATGTCGAAATTGACGATAACTCAATATGTGGCTTTTGCATTTTTTGAAGTACACTTTAATACATACAGCGAATAATGGTTTTCTATAGTTATAATAAGCAAAACAGCTAATCAAAAAAGTTAAATTTTTTAAAAATCCAATTAATCGGAATGATATTTAATCAATTTTCCACTTTTACCACTGCTTTTGCACTTTATACTGTATTTTTTTAAATATTATTTATAATATTATAATATATATATATTGTACCCTTGCACTCTTCAAAAAAGTTGAATCTGATATAATCTAATCTAATCTGATGGCGGGGAGTTCAAATCCCAGCACCACCAAGCCGCCACTGTTCACTGTTCACTGTTCGATTAATAGGTTTTCGGCGAGTACAATCCAACCCAGCTATCGGCATCTGTAAAATCGGTCGACCTCTGTTTCACTGCCTAGAAAAATCCCCTTAAAAAGGTAGCACCCGATCCATATGAATAATGTCATGCGTAAAAGAGATCCAAAAAAGATAATAGTTTTGATCAACTCGCAAAACACCAAATATAAATTTAAAAGTTTTTGAAATCCAACTTAACTGTTTCCATTTTACTGAAATCAGTAGTTACTTGTAACTATTCTTTTATTCGCATCATGGAAAAGAGAAAAAAAAATGGATGTGATCATCCATGGAAGAAAACCCCCATGGTGGAAGCAGATGCGTCTCCAGCCGAGATTTCTGTATAACAACAACTGATAAGATTTACAGCAGAAGGAAACCAGATCGACTGTCAGTGCTGATAAGAAATCCCGCTCGTCTCCTTTAACAGTGCTGTTTCGTAATGAAGATCTCTTCCACGCCAGAACCCTCATGTTTCCTCTCTCGGGCTGCCAGCGCTGGAACAGCGCAGGATGTTGAAGTGACCTTACTAACGCTCCGGAACGGCCTCGCTGGTGCTCGGCGTTAAAATATGAGCCCGTTCGGACAGGTTAATCTACACATCGAACGTCCCTCGCCATGCTGGCCGTAAGCCAGTTAAGACACGGCTGACTTCAAAGGCGCCGAGTAAACACGGGCCTGAAAAGGATCGCGTCTTCCTGGGCTGGCTGTGGACTACAAGGCACGAGAAGTGCGCAGCGATGTCCTAGTTACCGAACACGAGGTCACTGTGACCTACATTTCTCTTATGCAAGCTCTTTTTTTTCCCTCTCCATTCCCTTTACTATTTGGAGTATCAGACCCAGAGCACCTCTTTTGCATACTCCTCATGTATAATGATGAGGATAACAAAAGCAAGTATCAACAGTTCCTCCACTAAGTAGCAAGAGAGGGAGAAGGAGGTGGGGGGGAGCAAGTGAGAAAAGAAAAAGCCAGGGAGATAACATTAAAAGCAGTACCTTGATCTGGGGCGAACATGTAAGCCCCTGTAACGAAACGTATTGCGACTGTTTAATTACTGCTCGGGAAATGAAGCTACAAGATGAGTCCTTAATTAAGAGGTGATTAAGGATTTTCTGCCTTCTATCTCTCGCTGTTTGCAATGCATTTTAAACACAAACGCCGAACGGCAACCTCGGAGAGAACGACGATGAGGGTTTCCTAGAATATAGCGGGAGTTGGCGATGGTGAGGTGGTGATGTGCTAATGTAATAGACGGCTAAACATAGAAGGCTGAAAAGAATCCGTAACCTCGTTGCCATCGAGTCGACTCTTTAAACACCCGAATGCCACAGGGAGCTCGGAGCAGATTCGGGATCGTTCGATGTCTTATAGATAGAAGTGCTTGTTTCAGCCTGATGTCCATTTGCAAAAAAAAAAAAAAAAGATAAAAAGAAAAAAGATGTTTGCCTCCGGCACGAGTGTAGGAATGAAGGAGGCCAAACAATAGAAGAGCGAGAATGTCATGATTGTGTGTGCTTGTCCATGCGAATCGGACATTCTCCCTTGCATAATGTTACACAGGTCAATAAGCTTACAGGCGATTTACACAAACGCCTCCTCCAGCAAGGTAGAAACAAAGTCATATTGGCTCACACACACACACCTCCCTCTCAGCACTGCCTTCACCAGCACAGCCCTTGAAAATGTCAATCTGCAGATTTTAAGGAGATCTGAGCCTCTTAATCCGAAACAAACCGAGACACACAGATGTTGGGGGGAGAAAAAAAAAGATTCCTTTCATAATGTCCACGGCTGCAGTGAATGAAGTCTGGCTACTTTTTAAGGAAAGAGGCAATTAAATATTGACAAATTCTCAATTTGGGGGGGGGGCTTAATATTTGAAGGTTGATCTTCCCTTTTCCATTGAAACCATGATGAGGACAAAAATAAACCAATTTCTGAATCTTAGGATTTAAATCAACCGAACCACATCTGGTCATATGGACACATTTGGTCCAAATTTTCCCAAATTCCCTCCACTCTTCTAAAAAGATGTTCCACTAGATTTTAGAGTGCTTGTGGTCATCAGCCACAATGGTGTCAGTAAAGTCAGGTAGGTGATGTAGGTGATGAGGCCTGGGGTGCAGTAAGCATTCCAATTCATCCCAAAGGTGTTTAGTAGGCTTGAGATAAGAGCTCTATTGGAGGCCACTTAAGATCTTTCTCTCCAAACCATGTAAAGCAGATCATAATAGAGTTTGCTTTGTGCGCAGGGGAGTGCAATGCTGGAACAGGTTTGGGTTTCCAAGTTCAGATAGACGTTCGATACAATTGTGTGCCTCCAGCTTTGTGGTAACAGTTTGGAGAAGAACCACATATAGCAGGAAAGGTCAGGTGACCAATTAAAGCTCATTTTGCCCTTGTATCTCAGTGGGTAAAACATTGGACTCTGGATTAAAAGGACAAATCCAAGCACCATCAAGTTACCACTGCTGGACAATTGAGCAAGGACCTTACCCCCCTCAACTGCTTAGTTGTAAGCCGCTGTGGATAAAGATGTCTGCCAAATGCTGTAAATGTAAATGCACAAATTTACATTAATGTATTAAAAAAACAAAAAAATAAAAGGCATTGAAAATCCCTGCAAAATTTTACAGTACACTGGTGGAACGAATTATTAGTGGAAGCCATTGCATCTGACTATTTTGCGAGCTATAAATTTACCATCACTTGTTATTTTAGGCTTGGTCTGGAAGATCTGACTCACTTAGACAAGCATTTATGGTTCGTTTCCTCTACCGAATGATGGCTCAGCAAAATGCATTTTGCACAAATTTTCAACCACATCTGGACATCTGTTATTGGAAAAAGGTGCAGAAGAGATGTGACTGTATCTTAATTAGCACGGAGATAGCGGTAAAACTATGTGTAAATGATTCGAACTCTTTTCGTTTCCTGTTTTACAAAAGGGTAGTCCCCGAGTTACGATGGTACGACTTGCGATTCCGCGATGACAAGTACGATATGACAAAACTGTACAAATAATAACGCATCTCCCGCCTTGTTCAGTTGTCCCGGTGTTAGAGCACGTATGTGTTTTTGTCGATTCAAAGCCCAATTTTAGCTCGTCTCACTCTTTTTAATCGGTGTTGGCGGACGCTGAAACGGGGCACACTAATGAATAAAGCTTCAGGTTTTTACTGCTTGTTTTGTCTGGCTATGCCCTCTACTCACAAACTGGCACTGTCACATTTCTATAAACCTACACATTTATATCAGGCATAACATTATGACCAACTGCCTAATACTTCCAAAACAGTTGTGACCCATTGAGCATTAACAGCAGTAACTTCTTCAGCAGTTTGAGCTACAGGAGCTCGTCTGTTGGACTGGACCACACGGACCAGCCTTCGCTTCCCACGTGCATTCATTCTGCAGGTTTCAACAAGACTTTTTAAAGACCATAAGGAATTACATTTAAGACCTATATCACAATAGGAAACACACACACACACACACACACACACACACACACACACACACACACACACACACACACACACACACACACACACAAATATGTTGTTAGCAACTGGCCTTAACCAAGACCTACTTCATTTTGTTCAAGCCACAAAACTTGAAACTTACAGAAAGCTGATTGGTTGTTGCATGTTGGTCTCATTTGAAGTTGTAATACAACAAATTGGATTTGGACTAGAGAAAGAACTACAACACGAAGGAAACAAACAAACAACAACAACAACAACAACAACAAAAAAACATTCTAAAGTGCTGTATGAGCATTTCAATGAACATTACAGGTAAAGTTACATGGACATCTAGTTACATGGGTCTTCTTGAGCACCAGTTCTACTGTCTGGTTTGATCCCCATGCCAAAGAGGCTCTAGAGTTTTTAGTCTAAATCTGAACACAATCATTATGTTTAGAGCCTTCAGTTATATGTGGCATGCCATTCCTTTTAAGTCAGATGTGAGACCGACGGATCAGGAATCTGTCTGCCTGTGGTTTTTTTACTCATCTTTAAAAGGAAGGTGACATTTCACAGTTGCTATAAAAACAAAAAAAGATGACATCCAACGAAATAAAACAGTGTCTCGAAATTATAGACAAGGACGTGATGGGGGAGGGGGTTGGTGTTTTAAATTCCCAGGTCCAACTTGCTGCCTTGTTGCACCTTTTGCCGTCCATAAACATAAAATCGACCGAGCCCAGGCGGGTCCGTATTTGAAGAGATCTCCGTTAATCATCAAAGAAAAGACAAGGTCATGTATTGAGGATTGAGGTCCCTTTTTTCCATTTCCCCTCTCTGTGTATGACCGTCTCGATAGGTCCCTGCTCTCCATCTCATGTTTATTCACATCCCTTCGCTCAGCTCAATCTATTCAGTGGCACAGACTTCATTTCACACCAAACTATGCTGTTTCAATACCATTACGTGTGAAGCCATTGACTGGAGCCCCTCGACCATTTCATGGTACATGACTACGCAGTGGCTCCACTGGAGCCGAAACGCTCTCCAGATAGTTTAAAGTGGTCACTCGGAAGCGAGCTCTCTGCAGTTCTCTCTCTTTTGTACAAACGCTGCACGGAATTCGGGGAGGACTGATGGGCAAGCTTTACTTCTGTGAGATGGATTTACACTCGTTATCGTGACATTTTCGGGGCAGAGTTAGACCAAGAGGGGGTTTGCACCGCAGATAAAAACAGGTAGAAGAATTGTGCTCATATCAGTCTTATTTTTAAAATTGGGCTCAATTACTTCTAGAAGGTGTTATCGTGTATATAAAGTCTAAGACTTGTATATGTTTCTTAAACCTCCCATTCCACAAGAAGTTTCACTAGATCTTTATAGTGGGCTTGTGGAGATGTGTGCTCATTCAGCCGCAAGGGCTTTAATAAAGTCGGGTAGTGATGTAGGTGATCTGAGGAGGCTTGGGGTGCGGTCAACGTTTCAGTTCATCCCAAAGGTGTTTAGTAGTGTTGAGGCCAGAGCTCTATAGCTGGCCACTCAAGATCTTCTTCAATCATTCTAATATATCAATTATGTGGTAACGGTTTGGAAAAGAACCACATATGGACGGAAAATTTCAGGTGTCCCAATAATATAATGTATCCACTATTTCAAGTTTTCATGAGAGCCCTAACAGGAGTTCTGGATAACGATGTTTTATGATGTCTTAGATGTCTGTGCGCTGATTCACCATTACTGTTTTAGATCTTCAGCTCCATTTCGACTGCTCCAGATGTTTCCTTTCTCTCATGCCTACATACCTCCCGCCTCTTTTTCCTTGTTCGATTTTTTGGGATTCGCGTTTTCACACACAAAATTAGGGTTGTGACCATTTACAGTGTTGGGAATGGAAATTCAAGTAGCATGGGCTTGTTATCAACATGTGAGTTGGGAAGAGTTACTATGCTTTTTGTAACAGTTATTACAACATAAACATATAATAATGAATAACACTTAATAATAATAGTAATGATGTCTTTTATATATAATGATGGCATAATAGCAATTAAGTCATTGGTCTTCGGATCCAAAGTTCAAATCCCGGCCACACCAAGCTGCCACTCCTGGGCCCCTCACTGAGACCCTCAACCCCATAGCTGCTCAGTTGTATGAATGTAAGAAATGTAGGTTGCTCTGGATAAGCGTCTGCAAAATGGCATAGATGTAAATGTTTATCGTCTGCAATACAATTTCCTTTTGCTCGTATTACACACAGAGTTGAATTATTTTACTGTAATTACATTGTTGTCGAATTACAGCTTATTCATTAGTGTTTCATGTGATGTGAAGGTGTGAGGTATTTTCTAGGTGTCATTCTCGAACTCAATGTTGGCACGTTATGAGACCGAGTACACAAGCTTAAGTTTAGTAAACCATGCTACAGTATATTACACAAGAAGGGTATGCTGGTTAGCCGTTACGTTTCAGCTGTCGCTATGGTGATATCAGAGACACCTTAGTTATACTAAATAAATAATTTTTTTCTTTTTCTTTTTTTAGGAAAATCATCGTTGTTTGTTTAAAGATGGAACATTTAAATAAAAGAAAATTCACTGATGGGGGAAAAAAAGATGGGACATTATAATCTTGTAACACACCTTTAAACACCTGAATTGAGGTTTTTTAGCCAATAGAAATGAAGGAGGCAGGATGGTCAATGTGTGGTAAAACAACAACAACAACAATAATATTAATAATAATAAAACAAATAACAAACAAACAAATAAATAAATACGATTCTTACGCTATTAAGTATTAGTGTTTTTCCATTATCACAGTTTTTCCGTTATCTGCACATTTGAGAAAGAAAATATTGCCTTTTTTCTAAATCATTCTCTCTCTCTCTCTCTCTCTCTCTCTCTCTCTCTCTCTCTCTCTCTCTCTCTCTCGCTCTCTCTCTCTCTCTCTCTCGCTCTCTCTTTCTCTCTCTCTCTCTTTCTTAATTTTAAGTGCTTTATTGCCATGACAATTAATTCTACCCTTTTATTGTATAGATATAAATGCCAATACAAGTGTAGAATTCAATGTATGAAATTAATAAAATATAGAATTATTTCTACTTGAAGTGCAGAATTAATTGTCTTGACAATAAAGCATTTACACTGATGGAGAGAGAGAGAGAGAGAGAGAGAGAGAGAGAGAGAGAGAGAGAGAGAGAGAGAGAGAGAGAGAGAGAGAGAGAGAGAGAGAAAATAATATGCAAAAAAAAAAAAAAAAATTTCAAATGTGTAAACACTTAATAGCATAAGAATATTATTTATTAGTTTGTTTGTTTCATCATTTATTATTATTATTTTTATTATTATTAAAGCAAGTACAAAAAATAGGTAATGCAAACAACCAGGGGGAAAAAAATAAAAAAAGTTAAAATACAATCAAATATTAATAAGTTTAAATTACCATTAAAACAATGTACATAATTTAAAAACAAATGTTATAAATACACTATAAAATCACTATGACAGGCTTTCGAAAAATACGCCACTGTTATGCCAGGAAGAACGTCACAGGTTTTTTTTTCCTCCCGCTGCGTGACGTGCTTTAGAGATGTAAGTTAAGGTCACCCCTTTCCACTTTACGCATTAGGGAACGTCTAGAACCACTCGGTTGCTTGACCTTTTAGAACTGTAAGAGGCTTTGCGACTTTGCGGCGTTAATAAGAGCGTGGCTATATATGCTAATGAACATGACAGCTTCGTTCTTTGGGTTTCGAGCTTTTAAGACCTATTATGGCCTGAAACTTTTGATGGAAGCTTTGGGTTTTGCCCGTGACAAGTCCATTTTGAGGCGACGAAGATTCTCAGTTCCTTCTGTTAAGAGCTCGGCAGAAGCTTGCTCGCTGGAGACCTTATTCTCCTCTACAGTCAGGGGGACTGATAAAGGCGCAGGGAAGAGTGGCTCCTATTGAAAGGAGACGTTCAATTCAACACTAATTACACCATGCCGTCACTTTGGAGAGGGTTCACTTAATCAAGAGGGTCCTTCTTCTGTCTTCGTATGAGGGAGGAATAACACGCGGAAAGCGTTTAATGCAGGAATCCTGTTGCCTTTTTTTTTTTTTCTCTCTCTCGCTGCTCTGGCATAAGTAGGGTACATTTAAGCCATTTCAACTCGAATGACTTTAAAAGAGATCTAATAGGGAAGAGGATCAAGAAAAGGAAAATAATGGCTACACCTGATGAGCGTGCACTTCTTGCTAAACATTTAAGGAGGAATATTACAGTGGTGGGGGCGGATTAGAGAAAATGGGAAGAGTACTGGAAAATCTGACGTACGTAGCTGGACTATGACAAGACCAAGATTACTTAAGTATCTGTAAAAGGAATACTTCGGGCTAGTGATGTTCTGAGTTTGCGCACAGATTTTTGCTAAACCTCTTGCAAAAGAATGTAGCTATCAAACGCTAATTTGACACACTCTGAAGCCAATAAAAAAAAATTTTTTTTTAAATAAAAAATACATTAAAAAGGCATCATGTGAGTTTTTGCTACTTACAGTAAATGCAAGAATAATGGAATTTTTTTACCCCTAACTTTCATCAGTCATGAAACCGTGCCCTTTGCAGTGTTAAATACGACACTACCCACTTCAGCAAGTCCACTGTAAAGAGTTGGATATTAAGTCATATGTTATAGTAATAGTCGTCTGCTTGCTTTATTTGTTTGGAGGGTTTTATTGGCTATTTACCCCCATTTTTTTTTTTGCCCAATTTGCCTGATTACCATCCATCAGCTACACCCCACCCCCACCCTTCATATGTCAACCACCAAGCTACCTCATGCATCCCCTGAGACTAGTAATGTCAACCAAAAGATATCTTTCCAACTGCTGTCCGCCCTTTTCTACATACGTAAGCTGGTATTATTGGCTAATGTCAGAGTAAGTGAAAGGAGAGAGAAAGTCTAATATCCCTTAAACCCAAAAAGCACCTTGGCTAATCCTGGCTAATAATGTGACTAACTTTTGGTCAAAGGTTCATACAATGAGCTCTGTTCTTACACTACCCATTCCTCATTTATTCTCCATTTTCTTTTACAGTAGCCTCCACTCTTCTGAGAAGATATTCCTCTAGATTTTGGAGTCTGCTTGTGGAAATATGTGTTAGTAAACTCAGGTACAGTCGGCATTCCGACTCATCCCAAAGCTCTTGAATAGGGTCGAGGTCAGAGTTCTATAGCAAGGCATTTGAGATCTTCCACTCCAACCCACGTAAATTATATCTTCATAGAGTTGGCTTTGTGCATAGGAGTATCGTCATGCTGGAACAGATTTGGGTCTCCTAAGTCAAGTGAAGGATAGATCTAATGCTCCCACATCCAAACACAACCTATACAGTTGTGTGCCTCCATCTATGTGACACACTATGTGAAACCACATAGTGCTGGAAAAGTCAGATGTTCCAATACTTTTGTCCATATAGAGTATTTGTTTATTTTTTTTATGTCGAATTCAAATGAAGGGAAATCTTTTGTGGCAACAGTTTGGGAAAAAAACACATTTGGCCGGAAAATTCGGGTGTCCTGATACTTCTGCCACACCGATAAAGAGATACTACCAAATCTAGTGCACTTTAGTGTTGTTCTTTTCTGGAAAACCAAAAAAACATGGCCTGTGCTGCAACACTTGTAGGTAAACTACAAATTTTATTTTGATCCATCCCAGGTTTGTCATAGTCACTGAGCAACAGTTAACTCTTTTTTGTGTTAATTATTTGTTAATTAGACTCGCTTTATACCCCGTATGTGCGACGCTTTTTTAGCCACGTTTCTTGCCGAATTTCTCCGACTTTTCAGTTCCAGGCGCAAAGAAAAAACATTAAACCTTTTTTAACCTTGGCATTATAACAATGAAAAATGTCATCACTGTGAACGCACTTACCTGCGATGTTTTCTTTCTTTTTGGACAACAAAAGGAAATGATTATTAGTGTGCATAGCTAACAGGAAAAAAAAGAAGAAAAAAAAACATGAAAGTGTTTAAAAAAATAAATAAATAAATGCCCTGTGTAAAAATCCCACTAGGCACAATGTTTTTTTTAAAACAGCGTGACGGAAGCGTAATTCAAAAAACACTCGTTCTTTTGAAGGCCAGGGCTGATTCAAAGTACGAGCTTCTGATTAAAAAGTCAAATTCCTGGTGATGGGTGGTGAGTGAAGTCGGGTACACCTGGGGTGGAGAGTAGATGTGTGTGTGTGTGTGTGTGTGTGTGTGTGTGTGTACGGCGATGTCTGGTTGACAGCTCTGGAACTTCAAGCAAACCCCTCCGGTGGGGTAATGTGACCGAAAAAATGAAAGAAATCGAAAGAAAAGGATTAATTGAAACAGAGTTCAAAGAACAAGTGAACTGGTTTTGGGTGGTTTAGTTTTTTTTTTTTTTTTGCAATAGCTGTGATGCATTTGATGGATATTTAGCAACATCCCTCAAGATACCCCCAGTGCCGGGGTAGAAGCTGGCTACAGAATAATGTGAGGGTTAGCCAGCTCTTTGACTGTCCTCAGATACAGAGATCAGATATCGAGCCCTGTGGCTACACACTTGGACAGAGAGGCTCTGTTAGAAGTGTGTACGCCCAGACTTTGGTCCAATAGTCGTTTCAAACCAGCCAAAAAAAAAAATTCTCCGACCCTGGAGAGAAGTGGCCTTGACTAGTGTCCTTTACTTACATACAGTATTGCAAGGCGATAAATGGAATGGGTTTCCCATTCACTAAAAGTGGACAAGATGACAAAATATATCTTTATTGACATATTTTAAGGATTAATATATACACTAAAGATCGATATATACGCTAGGTCTCCCCTATCATCTGACACCTGCCTGGGGTGGTGTAGGCCATCAAGACCATCCTACATCTGAAATAAACCATCTTCTCATGCTGCAGTACACAGCATAATGTAAGTGCTATCCACCATCTTCTACATACACAAGCTCACAGGCACCCGTGATTGGCTGGAATCACTGTGATTGACAGGGGACAGACAGTATGTGATCCTCCACTCTTTCAATCTTGAAAGGAACAAGAAGGTAAACGCTTTTTATTTTCTGTCGTTCCACTCGGCAATCCGTTGGCTCGCTAACAATTCATTCATTCATTCATTCATTTTCTCCCGCTTATCCGTAATTCGGGTCGCGGGGGCAGCAGTCTAAGCAGGCCCCCGCCTTCGACTGCTGCCCAATCCTCACAGCACCGTCCCTTACGGTCCCTCCTGCAGGTGGTGAGCCCACGGGAAGCTCGCTAACAATCGTCCAGCAAAACAATTCTTTACAAATGTTGTCTGATCAGTCTGCCTAATTTACGAACACAACGTCAAGGAACACTAAAAACCGGAAAAGTATCTTAAAAAAAAAAAAAAAAATATATATATATATATATATATATATATATATATATATATATATTATTACAAAAAGAAAAAGACAACAAAAGTTTTTAACGATTATTTTAGAGTATTACATATTATATATTAAATAATAAATTAAATAAATGATATTATATAAATATATAAGTACAATAAGGCCCAATAGATATATATTGATAAACATACATTTATTTATTAATTTATACATTTATTAATTTATTTTATACAATGACCATAATTTTATTACAATTTTTATTTTAAGTTTTGAACTCATGGTAACCATAATACTACTACTACTACTAATAATAATAATTTATATAAAAGTAATTTATAATTAATTAATTACTAAATTTGTATGTATCTATATATATATATATTATGTTTATTTTTTCATTGTTCTTTTATATTACAAAATAGTATAACTGACAGCAAAGAGAAAACATAATCGGTTTCCATTTCCATACGGGTTTCATTTTCCAACCCTGATATTTTTCCAGGTTTAAACGGAAACATTTCTTTACATATGCAAGTAAAAATTAGCAAAAAAAGGTAATATTTTATTACCAAAGTAGCATATTATTGTTTTACTTGTATCATTAAAACATTTTGTCCAATGCCAGCTAGAGCATGCTGATACCTGAGCATACCAGCTGAACGCTAACTGCTAACCTCATAGCTACTGTAGCAGCACAAAGATTACAATAATAAGTAATATTCATGTTTAAAATATCGCTTTAAAACTGGGGATGATTTCCATATTTGGTTTTTGTAAATGGCTGCCAATATTCATTGAATTAACAAAACCGGAAAATCTGCCATTACAAACTGAAGACTAAAAGGCAGTAGGTGGATCAGACCATCACATGATGACTTGTGGAGAATTCTTTGGGAGATTTTTCTTTTGTAATGTCAAAGTGAAAAGCAAAAAGCAATAAAAATGTAAATATAAAAAAAAAAGTGATAGTATGGACAGTGTGGCGATTATCCTGAAAAAACCAAAACAAAAAATGAATCAAATTGATCAGTTAGTTTCCCCCTCGTTTTGCATCTTTAGATCAGTCTTTCCCTCTATCATGCTCTGTAACCGGCGTTCCATAAAAAAGGTCGAATGCGCCATCTTTACTGTGACTCAGCACATATGATTATTTTTTCTGACCTTTAGCGCAGAAGTACTCCATGTCCTCGCAGCCGAGGTTCTCCGCCTCGAAGTCTGCTGTGAAGTTCTCCTCAGCTGAGAACTCCTCTTTAGCCGGGAGCTCGTTCCCCTCGGACACGCATTCCTCCTCTTCCTCCTCCAGACCATCGTCGAATGGACCTAAACACACACACACACACACACAGAAAATCAGTCAAATCCCGAATCAAAGTTAGAACTGAATCTAAATCTATTAAAAGGATTTTCATTTTTAAAAACATTCAACATTTTTCCTAACATTCATTTATACACAAAGCTTCAAAAGTATTGGGACTCCCTCGAACTGTTCCACAAAGCAGGACCAATTTCTTTTCGAGCATTAGAGTTTCCCTTTTCTTCAACTAGGAGATCCAAACCTGTTCCAGCATGCCGATGCCCCTGTGCACAAAGCCGGCTCCGTGAAGATATACTTAGGTTGAAGTGGAAGATCTCCAGTGGCCTGCTATAGAGCTCTCAACACTATTGAAGAGCTTTGGGATGAATGTGAACGCTGACTGCACCCCAGGTCTCCTCACCTCACCTACATCACGACCTGACTTTACTAACACCCTTGTAGCTGAATGAGCACAAAATCTCCACAAAATCTATTGGAACATTTTCCCAGAAGAGTGGAGGTTATTATAATAACAAAGTGATGACTAAAGGTGGAATAGGATGTTCAAAAAGCACATACCAATCACAAGCCAGTATATACAGTGTATCATGAAAGGTTTCACCGCAATTACTAAACTAATAAAATAAATAACTAAGCATTTTGAATGATATTCAGCACAACAGAATTGCAACTGCGTGTGGTTCTTCTCATCCTGCCTTCAGCTGGTGACTCAGGATGACACACACACACACACACACACACACACACACACGCGCACCGCAGACACAACGCAGACGCACACTAATGTCCTCCTAGATTTCGTGTAATTCCCAAATATTATATTATTAATCATACTTACGTTTTTAGCTGTTTATAGCTAAAACATTGCAAGTGGAACGTCTGGTAGGTTCCTGTGGGTTCTTTTGTATTCTTTTTTGAGGTTGACCCAAAAACTGATTTTTAATAAATTAATTAAATAAATGAATAAATAAATAAATGTATTAATAAATAAATAATACAAATGTTATTATTATAATTATTATTAGTAGTAGTATTAATAGTAATAATGCAACTTGTGATGTTACCATTAAGACCAGAAAATGCATACGTGTTTGTGAAGGCATGTGAGAGTGTAATTAATTTAGGTTCCTCTTTCGTAATCCACATTTAGTAAAGATATTATTTTTGTAAAAAAAAAATACAAAAAATCTAAGATTATTTCATACATACACACACACACACACACACACAAATGTGTACATTATTCAGTATTTCTGCATGAGTGCAACCCGCTCGTATTTGAGCTTCACACACACACACACACACACACACACACACACACACACACACACACACACACACACACAAATGTGTACATTATTCAGTATTTCTGCATGAGTGCAACCCGCTCGTATTTGAGCTTCACACACACACACACACACACACACACACACACACACACACACACACACACACACACACCCGTAAACTAGCTGACTGTAATGTGTGCACGAGCAGCTCATACGCATTAAAATATCCAGCTTTGAACCTGGCTTTGATACTCTTGGTGCCGGAACAATGTGTCTGAGGGAAAGTTGCTCGTTCTCTGCCTTCTGACTTTCACGCCGGCGTTGGTGCGGTGACTGGAGGGGGAAGGGGTGGTGGTGGGGATGCGGGGGGGGGGGGGGGGGGTGCGGGGGGGATAGGGGGCTTGACTGGGTGGAGAAAATACTTTTATTAATTTGTTCACCTTATCACAAGGTACAATGTTGATTTTTCCATTTACATAGCATGCCTTTGGGTAATACAGCGCTGCAATCTGAAAGCAGACACTTTTCTGTGTGATTAATTCCATCCCCCACCCCCCACCCCCAAAAACACACTCACACACACACACACACACACACACACACACACACACACACACACACACACACACGTGCAATATTATTTCTCTAAATCTAAATGATTTCTAGTTTTGCTTGTAGCCGCACATTTCTCTATTTGCATATTACTGTTTTGCAGCAGTCCTGCTCTGATGGAATTACAGCTACCTGAGCTGCATTAAGGCAAAATGGAAGAAAAAACGATCATAGTGCATTTGAATATATAATGTTTCTGCCCTGAAAGACAAACTATATCTTTTGTATTGCACATTTTCAGCAACTCACTTAAATGGCCACTGTGTGTGTGTGTGTGTGTGTGTGTGTGTGTGTGTGTGTGTGTGTGTGTGTGTGTGTGTGTGTGTGTTCACCTTATAATAGATTTTCAGCAGCAAAAGATTCATTACCAAAGAACAGAGGCCACACGTTCTAACTGACTAACAACCTGGAGGTGCAGCAGCCACACCTACTTTACTGCACTTTACAAAGGAATATTTAACCTGACCAAAGGACAGAGGCCACACCTCCTTTACTCTGAGTAAGGGACAGAGCCCACACCTGCTTAACACTGACTGAAGGACAGAGGCCATGCCTCCTTTGCTCTGACTAAAGGACAGAGGCCACACCTCCTTCACGCTGACTGAAAGACAGAAGCCACACCTCCTTCACTCTGACTGAAGGACAGAGGCCACACCTCCTTCGCTCTGACTGAAGGACAGAGGCCACACCTCCTTCGCTCTGACTGAAGGACAGAGGCCACACCTCCTTCGCTCTGACTGCAGGACAGAGGCCACACCTCCTTTACTCTGACAGAAGGACAGAGGCCACACCTCCTTTGCTCTGACTGAAGGACAGACGCCACACCTCCTTCGCTCTGACTGAAGGACAGAGGCCACACCTCCTTCGCTCTGACTGAAGGACAGACGCCACACCTCCTTCGCTCTGACTGATGGGCAGAGGCCACACCTCCTTCGCTCTGACTGAAGGACAGAGGCCACACCTCCTTCACTCTGACTGAAGGACAGACGCCACACCTCCTTCGCTCTGACTGATGGGCAGAGGCCACACCTCCTTAGCTCTGACTGATGGGCAGAGGCCACACCTCCTTCGCTCTAACTGAAGGACAGACGCCACACCTCCTTCGCTCTGACTGAAGGACAGAGGCCACACCTCCTTCATTAATTAAAGTACAGAAGCCACACACCCTCCATCAACTAAAATACAGAAGCCACACCTCCTTCATCAAATACAGTATAGAGACCACACCTCCTTCACGCTCACTAACGCACAGAGGTCACTTCTTCAATCCGATTAAAGCACAGCCTTCCCTCTTTTTATTCAGTATATGTGCATCATCTCTTCCCCTTTTCACAGTAATCACTCTTTGCTTCGTCTGAACATTTTCTCTCACAAATGAAACGAGGTCAAAGGTCTCTCGCAAGCGCACACGTCCCCGGAGTTCGCTTCTGTTTGTTCTACAGCCACATGCTCCACTTAATCGAGTAATTATTGTGGTTCAAACCCCTCCGAGAGCGCGCGCTTTCTTCCTGAACGAGAACCGCTGTGAGAGGGGGAGAGAGAGAAAAAATCGCTGTGATTTTTTTTCATTAACGCTCCCTTTGTAGTGCACAGGATCTGCGCTTACATGAAAAGAATGAGTGTGGCGATCTCCAGCAGACGTGCCACGCTGCGCGGTGCTGGAGTGCGCCACTTTAAATTAGGACACGGGGTTGCGATCGTATCGCGGCCCGGGTCTTTTCTGAAAACGCAGGAAGGTAAATTTGAAGATGGGAAGGAGGGGCAGTGGGGTGGGGGGGGATAGGGGTGGCTTGATATGTCTCAATATGCTAAAGCTGTCGATAAGCATCAGGAAATGTATCAAAAAGGGGGATCACTGAAGCTCGAACTGGTTGTCAGGGAGGAAAGGAAACACACACACACACACACACACACACACACACACACAAACACACACAGAGCTTGCGAAAGAGGGAAAGGGGTCGAGGAGCTGAACGAGGCGCCGATGACAAACCTCGCCAAATTCCCTTCAGCTGCTGATAATCGATTTGAAGATATGGAACAGATTGAGCAGAACATTAAAAGTCATAGAGACACTCTTCCTGCTGGTGATAAGTGAATATCCGAGAGTCTTCCTGCACAGCCCGGACATGCGTGCGATTATTTCACGCCTTCGAACCTACAGCACATCTCAGTGTCACTGAGTAAAAGATTTGAGATCTCAATTCCAATCCAAAAGTCATTTCTTTCCGCCTTTTTTAGTGGTGTGTGGGGAGGCAAATTAACGTGACACTCATGATGGCTTTTAAGGTAAATGTGCTTTATATTTTACATGTACATTACAGCATGTTAGAAAGCCATGATTAAGGGCCTTGCTCAAGGGCCCAAGAGCGGCAAGATGGGCGATACAGGGGCTTGAACCCCCGACCTTCCGTTCAGCAACCAAGAGCCTCAACCACTGAGCTACCACGTCCCCCCACTTTCATATTCAACCCTATTTTACTTTATTACCCTCTGCTTGAAATTAATTAACTGCTGCATCCTAATTTGCCCACTGTGTGCCCTAAATAGTGCTCAAGATTAGAATTAGTGTTTTGAAATAAGTACTAACTCTCTCGGACGCGTGGATCCGAACCCCTTGTGTGACTGAGGATGTGGTTTGTAACGGCACAATTCAGAGAGGTGTAATGTGATGAAATAAAAATTCGTTTTATATACGACAACATTCACCTCTGATACAGTGCATCATGTGTATTCATGTTTAAACTTGTTGTATATTAAAATTTGTGTACTTTTCCTTCGCATAAAGACTACATACTTTTAGGGTTGTGTTTTGTTGAAAAAATAAAGGTTGCAAAATTCTGGGAATTTTCCAAACTGGAAACTTTCCAAGGGAATATATGGGAATTTACAAAATTGCAGTTGAGCCTATAACAGGGAACTTAGATCTAGTTCAACCAGATTAAATGCAATTTCAGTAGAACGTCTACCTTGCACATTCAGCAATCGCATGCACGCAGCACACGTGCTGCAGGGTTATTGAGGCCACGCCCCCTACATGCACTGTGCATTCCCCCATAACACGTCATTTCTTGAATCAAAAAAAATTCGCATTTTGCCAATTATTCACGTATATTATAAAAAATATTACATGAATTTATGTTTCAAACTTTTCTTGTGTTGTGTGGAACATATTGCGCAAGAAAATGAAACTAACAATTAGAATTTTATGAAAATGCTGCTATTTATGTTTGTATTTAATACAGTGTATATACATTAAAAGCAAACCATTTCTCATTAGTTCACAATCATTCCTGTAAATTCACACAAATTCACCATCAATTCTTTGTGAGTTTTTAACCTCCAAAGTTCTCCAGGTGAAGTTCCCATATAAATTTTTTTGGGAAATTTACTGGAGATTTTCCACTCCTTTGCATCCCTAGTCACCATGCAGACCTACTGATCACAGCGTCTGGGGAGATTACACACAGTATATATATACACACAGTATATATATACACACAGTATATATATACACACAGTATATATATACACACACACACACACACACACACACTATAAAAGTGCTCCTCCCTGAACTATTGCACTATTGTTTGTGTTCTATATGTATACATATTTATATAGACAAAAGTTCACCTGACCATAAGGTGTGTATGTGTGATCCATATCTGTAAATAAAGTTCTAACCTTACAAGCTAAAAGTTTAAAATAAAAACACTGCAAACAGAGACTGCAAACAATCCAGAAGATTGTCTATGTAATATAAAAAGCATGAAGAGGAGTTTTTTTTCTTTTGACATGGATGCTGATTAAGACTTCTAGGATCAGGAGTCGCATTAAAGATCAGGAGTCGCATTAAAGATCAGGAGTCGCATGCTCTTTGAGAAAGCCGTCGTATTCAATTACGGAAACATTCCTTCACTGATACGATATCGTATAGACTGCAGTGTACTTATGATGTGTGTGTGTGGAAGGTGTGTGTGTGTGTGTGTGTGTGTGTGTGTGTGTGTGTGTGTGTGTGTGTGGGTCGATGGCGATTGTGCTCTTTATCGGCAGGTGATGTGACCGTTTCAAACCAGGTCTCTGTTACGTCCCTTAATTAGGGTGGAACAAAGGCACAGATCTCTACTAGTGGGAAAAATCGCTTTGCTCCCACCCACCTACGCTGCTTTTATTTCTTTATTTCATCTCTCTGTGTTATTGAAATGACAAGCGAGCGTGGACGGAGGGGGAGTGAGACGCGTGCCCAGCACCTGAGACCCTACATGAATGCGAAATGCTCCTCGCATGCCTATAGGGACGTCCGAGCTGGCATCACACGTTCCAGGAGCCTTTTGTGCCAAGCCAGAGACTGGCATCGTGTTAGAAGGTCCAGGTTGGCACATATGCGTGCACACACACACACACACACACACACACACACACACACACACACACACACACACACACACACACACACACACACACACACACACTGCAGTCCTCCAAACAGCTACAAACCAAGTTCACATTTAATGCTCTGTAAACTTTCTACTTTCAGAAACAGGTTTGAGCAGAACCTCTTCAAGAAGTAAAAGAATACTCAAAGCCCTTAAACAAGAGAAGGAGAAAAGGAGGACAAGAACTGCTAGAAAGAAAGAAAAACTGGAGGACAGGAGAACTGAAAGAAAAAGAAACTAGTAGAAAGGAGGACAAGAGAAAAGAAGGACTGAAACAAAGAAGGACTGATTAAAAAGGAGGACTGGAGAAAAAAGAAAATACCAGTAATGAGGACTGGAGGACAGGAGAACTGATAAAAAGGAGGACTGTTGAAAAAGGGTACTGAATGAAAGGAGAACTGGAGGAAAGGGGGGCTGAGGGAAAGGAGAACTAACTGAAAGAAGAACTAAAGGAAAAGCAGAACTAGAGGAAAAGCAGAACTGAAGGAAAAGAGGACTGGAGTGAAGGAGCACTGGAGGAAAGGAGGACCGATAGAAGGGATAACCGATAGAAAGAAGGACTGTAGAAAATGAGGACTTGAGGAAAGGGGAACTGGAGAATAACTAAACTGAAGGAAAGGAGACCTTGAGAAAAGGAAAACTGGAAAAAAGGAAGCCTTATGGAAATTAGGATTGGAGGAAAGCAGGAGTGGAAAAAATAAGGACTGATGGAAATTAGTACTTGAGGAAAGGAGAAGTGAAGGAAATGATGTCTGTTAGAAAGGGGAAATCATGGAAAGGAGGACTGGAGGATTGAAAAAGTAGGGAAGTGAAGAAAGTTCATCCTGAAGGAAAAACAAGAACTGAGCATTTTGTCTGAACCATTTGAACCACATCCTTCACTTCTCTACTTTTTCAATCCTCCAGTCCTCCTTCTGCTCTACTGCAGAAACAGACGACTGAAAGGAGGACTGGAAATTGTCCTCCTCGCGGTGCTCCTCAGAGCTCGAATGCCTCTAGAAGATCAGGATAAAGTCACACTACACATGACCACTGATCCGAACAGACCCTCAATCCAGGGACGCTGCAGTAAAACTGTAGGACTTTCGGCACCTTTTCGTTTGCATTTTATTTGTTTGATCGTGTGTCTGTTCATCCACTTCTGTGCAGTGATTAAAGAAATGTGAAGCTAATGTTACGACAGCAGGCCAGAGTAAAAGGCCATCTGTGGAGCTGACAGCTGATGAGCCTGAATCTGGTGTGCCCATGTGCGAGTGTGTGTGTGTGTGTGTGTGTGTGTGTGTGTGTGTGTGTGTGTGTGTGTGTGTGTGTGTGTGTGAGTGTGTGCACGGTCCAAGCCTGAGAATAAGCGCTCGTATTGTTTAACTTGATCTTCTGGTTGCTAAGCGATGTAATTCTGCCGATTAGAAATGCCAGCGTTCCTGCACTCGGGCACTTACGAGCATCACAACGTTTTAGAAACCTGTGTGTAAAATCACTCTCTCTCTCTCTCACACACACACACACACACACACACACACACACACACACACAGAAAAAAATATTCTCTAAGAATCAACGGAAATCTCATGAATGAAAGAAAGAAATCCGTTAAAATAAAAAAGAGGAATAAAAGTAATAAATTCCAATAAAAATAATAAATAATAAACAGTTAAAACGTATTTTGTTGTACACAATAAAGTATTTATTTAGTATTTATTAATTATTTATTTTATTATTATTGAATGTATGACTTTTTTTTTTTTTTTTACAGTATTATCAACTACATATTTCTCCACATTACATGAAACACTGAACGTGAGACGTTTAGCGAGAAACCCGAGTCTGTTGATTTAAAACGCGTGTGTGTCCGTGCGCGTGTATCCGCGTGTTTCCATCGTTACGCTAACGGGTAATGAAGGAAAAAACGCGGAGTTAAATCTTAATTAGGTCATGTTTGCTGGATGCTTCCATTAAAGGCGAAGATCCCTGATTAAAAGATTTAACTGCTAATGCAGGTCATCATCGCAAACAACAGATCGTTAGAATTACCCGAGTGAAACGAGCGCGCGCACACACACACACACACACACACACACACACACACACACACATCCCCGAAAACTCGAATGTGCTTTGAGTTTCCAAACTCACGATTTGTCCCGTGTCCATGTGTGTATTAAAGACGCATGTGTGTGCTTTCCGCGTCCAGCGCCTCCAAATTGGAGTGGCATGAAAGCGCGGCTGGCATTTCACTAGGTCATTAAAAATCTGGAGGCTCCTCTGAGCGTGCCTTTGGGCCTCAGCAGATGCCAGGCTCTCTATATTCGGCATTGCTTTTACTTTACTAACACACACACACACACACACACACACACACACACACACACACACACACACACACACACACAAACTGGCACTCGCAGGCGTCTATTAAAGACCCGGGGTCGTCCTCCAAATGTTCAACAGTGTCCATGCTCTCCGAAGCTCAGGTGCGAGCTCTTATTAGCTCCTGCTCTCGCTCGAGAGCCAATTTGGACCGTCGGTTCGACGGCTTGTTGTTCGGAGCCTGCTGAAACTCGATCATTTTCGGTAAAAGTGCGAGATGGGTGTGCGAGGCGCTATTTTGCCTATTGTTCCCAATGAGTGTTAAAGGGGTGGTTTGGTGATTTTATCTACGGTTCACGAAGGGAGTTAAAGGTGCGATTTGTCGTTTCGACTCCTTACGATAAACGATCGATGATTTTGACTGTTTACGTTTAAATCACAAAGCTCATGTATGGCAGTTTGATGACTCACTCCTATTACATCGCGATACAATCAAAATTTATAGGGATACAAATTTTAGTCTAGGAATATTACATAAACGCGGATTAACACTCACTGTTCACGCCTTTAACAACCACTGGAAAGGATAGTTCAAATCACTGATTGCACCTTTAACACCCACCATAAACATCACTACATATACGTAGTACATATCAGTATAAACGTTACCCATGTGATGCATCGATAAAAAAAAAACCGAAGTGTGTATACGAGGCAAGTTGGCATTTGTATCGTGATGCAACTTTTTTTCTTTTATTCGTATTGGTAAAAAACGATTCATTAATATGTAATTATCAGTAGAGGCGCTAAATGTTATATTTGGAAAACGACCAATAATTTGCGACCGATCATTTTTACGTAGATTGTTTTCTCCTCGCTGAACTGTTTCTCAAGCACGGCCTCGCAGCACCGCTGCATGTGACGTGTCGCGACATTACAGAGACGTGTCTTGAGAGTCGCATTACGTGTTTTTCCCCCCGAAAATAAGACATTCCCTGAAAATACGCCCAAGCACGAGTTTTCAAGGTGCTCGTAATATAAGCCGTACCCCGAAAAATAAGCCCTAGTAGGAGCCTAGTTCCTTTGCAACACACGATGATGAATTATAGGATATTAATACAATACAATAAAAATAATTATGACAATATAATAATATAATACAGGTAATATAACTTATAATGTATATTCATTGTAATCATTAATTAGTTATATTATATATTATATATTATATAATTATAACACCCAAGCGGGTGCCTTTGTACGAGAGGTACGCTAAACAGATGACCAATCAGAGTACAGGTTGCAATATGAAGTGGATAATATATATAGATTTTTGTATCATACATAAATAAATGTAGATTGTTGAACATGAAAATAAAAGGCATCCCCCGAAAATAAGCCCTACACCATCGTTTGGAGCAAAAATGTATTCAAAATTAATTTGTATCGGGGAAATGCAGTAAAATATAGATTAACCTGGCAGAGGTAGAGCTGCATCTTGTTGAAAACAGAACAGGAAAAAGATCCTGGATGTGAAAGAGGGTCAGAAGGAGTCTTAAGTAAATTGACGATTTGCTGAGTGTCTGAACCAACGAAATCAAAGCAGATCATCTGTACCATATTGAATTGCACATCATTTTTTTCCACTGCATCATATTGCATTGAATCGCATTGTGTTGAATCGAATCAAATGCTTCGCACTGCATCGGTAGCGGCTTCGCGTGTATCTTTAATGAATCGCGTCGTTCCATTAGGGTGATATGTGACACGCCAATTTCACGTCCGATTTTCTTTCGCAATAAATTCCTCTTTAATTCAGTCCTAATTTGCTGCTCCGCTTCTTAGTTCTACTATTGATAGTTCCGCTTTTTAATACTCCTCCTTCACAAAAAAAACCCCCCGAAAAAAACCCCATAGTCGTCTGCGTCGGAGGGAACAGAGGATGCGGATAAGATCTAAATATTACCCCTGGCGAAGAGAAAGTGCCGAAGTCTGATGAACGTTTCAAAAGCGTGATTCTTTGTGGATCGGAGAAATCTTTTTTCCCCACTTTTTTTTTTAATTAAAAGTAAAGAAAATAGAAGTTAATTATCCTGTAAAGATTAGCTACTGGGCATCTTTCTGTAAATTGGTTCTAATTAAAAGGAAATTGTCGAATGACATTCAGAGTGCTGTCCTTTCAAAGTGTGACACAGGGTTTGGGAGTGGTTCATCTCTCTCTCTCTCTCTCTCTCTCTCTCTCTGTCTCCTCATTTATCGCTTAATTCATGATCTGACCTCGGTGATCCTTCGGCAAAAGATCAGAGTTCAGACAGAGCACCGGTGACTGGTTCCGCTGTGTTATTACAGTACACAAAACTTTAGGGCAGATTCTTTAATCCAAGTCGACTCTTACAAGCAAAGGCGCTGGATTTTAATCAAATGTAACATACTCTAGACTGTACCTTATTATTACCCTTGACTACCATCATATCCTACCTTATTAAACAAGAACAATATATACATGTTGTATTTATAAAAAAAAAAAGACCTGGGGGCATACGGTAATTGAAAACTAATCAATAATTGAGGTAGCTGTTGTTGATTTACAGCCCTAATAAATAGTTACAGTCACAACTAGCGATTGTTTTAGTAATCGATTATTCTACCGATTAGTCCGTCGATTAATCGAGTAATCCGGTAAGAAGTCTTTCTGAAAGCGCAATACTAAATATACTAGAGAAAATAGGATGAGTCTCTTAAAATTAACAATCGAAAATTAAAATGAAAATTTTTTTATTGCTGAAATTGCTGGTTCAGATCTTAGCAGGCGGTGCGTCATTAATAATGGTCCGGGAAGAAACACGATGCTCCGTGTGTAGTTAAATGATCTAAACAAAGCAAATAATTTGCCTTTATGCATTTTTTTGTATTCGAATTGCTCGAGGAATCGTTTCAGCCCTGATATATCATTGTACGTTCATGGTGTGTAAACGTCCTACTACTTCCTTATACTGTAATGCAATCAGTTCGAATGGAATAAATACACACAGTAATGACTCAGCAGAATTACCTTCATACACTATGAAGACAAAAGTATTGAGACATCTGACTTTTCCAGCTATAAATTATGTGGTTCATACTGTACTAAACTGTTACTACAAAGTTGGAGGCACACAATTTTATATGATGGATGCAATTGTATACAAATTAAATGCTGAAATTTCACTTCACTTGAACGAGAAGACCCAAACCTGTTCCAGCATGACAATGCCTTCTGTGCACAAAGCCATGGGTTGGAGTGGACGTTCCTGAGTGGCCTGCTCTAGAGCTCTGACCTATTAAATGCCTTTTAAGATAAACGGTAACACTGACTGCACCCCAGGCTTCCTCACCTCACCTACATCCGTACCCGACTTTTACTTGTAGCTAAATGAATTTAAAATCTCTCCAGAATCTAGTGGAACATCTTCTCAGAAGAGTGGAGGTTATAAGAACAGCAGTAGATATGGAATGGGATGTGTATTAGTAAAATGTAGAAAAACTGCCAGCTATCAGACTGGAATAAAATCAGGGCCTCGATGATTTCATTAGCTTATTAATATCACAATGACTCACCAGGTTGAGGATTAGATTAGAGATAACGTTATACACAGCCGTTCGAAAAAGCAAACAATCACTAACGTATCTCCTACAATAAACTTGGTTTAAAGAGGTTTAGTATTGGTTTACATTTTTTTCGAGGCAGGAGGGTGTTTTATAAAATATAGTTTGCGGCTGTAGTTGCTGGCCGTTTACTAAATACGTATATTCTATGATATCTAATTATTCTATATTAAACAAGTTTAAAAAGAACCAATAAAGGTGTATCGGGTTGCGTATGGTTGAATTGATATCAGAGAAAACTTGTACATCAGATATGTGAGCAAAATTTGAATTTCTTTTGGTATATATATATATATATAGCTGTTTAAACGTATGATTAAGATTTTTTTTCATATATTTACTCTTGAATAGAATACAATGTCAATTATACTTACTATCTAAGTATTTTGTGTGAAAAAGTTAAATTGAAGAAATAATCTTTTTTTTTTTTTTAAAGAAACAATGTCAGAAGGGTTTCAGTATCAATTTCGAACGTGACTAGAAAAACTGCTATTGTGCCATCTCTAGACCTAAAATCTAAAGGATAAGCCAATTCAAGTGGCTTTTATTGTCTTTTCAGCTATTGACAGTACATTACACAGTGGAAGGAACAAAATGTCCCTCTAAGACCAAGGTGCTACAAGAAACATCAGAAATAAACACTAAACAAAATAAAACTAGTTAGAACAAACAGATCCTCACACAGAACACTACATTCAAAAGGTAAAATCTCTAGCAATGAATAAATGAACACTGGTTCACTAGTATGCAAACTTGGGATTCCATCAGCCTAAAATGTTTTATCTTTTTTTTTTTTTTAAACAAAATGTGCTAGTTCAAGTGTTTCAGAAAGAGGAAGGTCTTCGAAGAAAGCAGTGACTCAGCTGTTTGGACATCTAGGGGGAAGTTTATTCCCCCACCTCGGTGCCAGAACAGAAACAAGTCTTGAAGTATACCTACCGTTTACCCTGAACATAAAGTGTGCAAACAACATTCAGTGCAACAGCACAACATCACAATGCAGCGCCCACCAGTACAAAGAGCTCAATTCGAGTGCAAATAAATTGTCCATTTAGTACAAATCTGAGTTCCCCCACGGTCGTATTAAGCGGCGGCCTGCGTGTTTGTTTGGTCTCCGCCTCGCACTTGAGTGCAGTGTCCCTGTTTTTATTATTGTTCTACTTAAAAACAATGCCAGGGATAGAGTTAGCGAAGTGTCACTGCTTGTTCCGTACAGAAAAATACGAGGAATCGAATGGCTTGTGGGAAGAAACTGGTTATGGTCCAAATAATTTGGTACGTTTTCCCAGAAAGCAGGATTTTCCGGCGCGTGTGTGAGTTTGTGAGCTGTGTGTGAGGTCGGCTACAATGCTGATAGACGCAGCATGTTTTCTAAATGATGCAGCATGTTGTGTATAGAAATGAGTAATTAGTTAGACTTGAGATTAGCGAATGATTATCACTAGGCAAGACATAAATGAGACACAAACTTCCCGTCCCTCGCTGCTGACTTATTCCACTTCACCAGAACGGTGACATAAATGTCGTCGTCGTCTCCTTACTAAGTAAGTTAGTTTACAGGTAAAAGAGGAAAGATGGTGATTATATAAGAACGTAGCCTGAGCCTACACTTAACACCGAGCTCCAACTCCTGTGCAGTGAAACCTAACATGATTTATAACACTTTATATATGTTGGGGTTTAAAAGTAAATGCAACAGTCCTCCTCTCGTTCCTGTGTGTGTGTGTGTGTGTGTGTGTGTGTGTGTGTGTGTGTGTGTGTGTGTGTGTGTGTGTGTGTGTTGTGTAGCAGTAAGAGGGATGGAAATGGAGCGCTGACCTTTCAACAGAGCACAGAGAGGGACTCTGTCAAAAGAGTCCTCCAGAGATGACAATCCTGCTTCAAACTCAACCTGACGACACACACACACACACACACACACACACACACACACACACACACACACACGCACACGCACACGCACACACACACTCAAGGAGCTATACTGTTACCTACTCAACACCTTTAGCTGCACTTCAGCACATGAAAGATTAGAACCTGGTCCACTTCACCACTCAGCGTTTCATGTCAAGCGCCGTCACCTGTGCAATTAGTGTAATTATCATGCTCTTATTAATAATAACTAGCAGATTCATTTAATAATAATAATTATTATTATAACGTTAATGTGTTTCATTCTTATTCCTTTTTCCCATTATTCGAAACAAAAGTATTATTATTATTATTATTATTATTATTATTATTAAAACTCATATTCAACATATACAAACACCTTGTTTGAATTGATATGCTTGTTTTAATATACAAAATAATAAAAACATATAATAAAACATATTATTATTGCTTGTTTGTAATAAAATATGTTTGCATTTTCAGCACATTTGCTATAATAATACTCCCGCATCAAATAAAGAAATGTGTAGAACGTTGAATATACTGTCGCATTATTATTTTCCATTCAAATATAAATAATTACAACAAAAAACAACTAGTTAATTAAATATTAGATTATACTGATTTAATTAGACTAAAATAAAATAAGGTGTTCATTAAAATTGTATCAAAAAAATCATCACCAACCCCCCCCCCCCCCCCCTCATTATTATTATTATTATTATTAGTAGTGTTAAAAATATTATTTAAAAAAAAAATATATATATATATATAAACATTTAATTACAGGAAATACATCTAAATTAAATTATAAAAGAAAACGATAAATATTAAACTATTACATCTTTGATGTCATTATTATTATTATTATTATTTTCACGAACAGGATTATTAATCGGAGTGCCACTGTTGCATTTGCATGCTTCCCAGTAAGCCTTTGCTATATTTGTTACAGCGCACAGCTCTGGGACAAAAGCGTCCATTACAATCGTATCGCTCGGTCCCGCTGAGGATACTCCAACCTAAATATCACACCCTCCCTTTTACAAAACACCTCCGTATTACAAGCAAATTACCAGCGCGGTTTGAGCGAGCCGGGCAGGAACAAAGACGGGCAGCCGTAATTATATCTCTCCGTGTGCGGCATGCGAATGGGCATCCTCCTCGGGCGGGACGTTCCCCAGAGGCACCCCAGGCATCAAAATGATGGCCAAATGATATATATATATATTTTATTTTATTTTTTTGCGCCCTGATTATCGTATTTAACGCAGACGCCGCCGCTGTTTACACCTGTCTCGGGGAGGAGGCGGCAGGTTTGGGAGCGTGAATTTCACAGACGTATGGTATACATATGAGCGGGCTGGCAGGGATTTAAATGAGGTCAAAGCCGGAATACATCAACAGCAAAGCCATATGGGCATCATAGACCCCCTGGACCGCCCTAAACCACCAGGTTCCGGAAAAGCTTTGTGGTAAAAAGATACGTGCGAATCACGTTTGCAGAATATCCGCACGACAGGCGGAGATATTCCCTCGTTATTACACTTTCTGCTTCTTTTTCTTTTCGGATGTATAGGATAATCTTTCAGACAACACAGTTCCTTCCTTTCCTCATAGCAGTGTGTGTGTGTGTGTGTGTGTGTGTGTGTGTGTGTGTGTGGGGGGGGGGGGGGGGGTTATCCTTTTTTGAGGAAGTCACGTGTATCGAGCTCTGTCGATGAAAGGTACTGTTGCCATGAGACACGGGGAACATGTGCCAGTTCCCGCTGCCAGTCAGGCATCAAATGCAGTCACAGCAGGAGGCCAGCTCTGGGCACAAACAGCAGCACGGGTGCCACACACTGTGCCCAGCCCCGCGCTTAGCCTGTTAGCCACCATGAACCGCGACATGGCACTGCGGCTCAATTCGGAAAAAAAAAGGACTCGCGTGAGAAAACCCTGGACGTTCACTTTTATCAAGATTAAAAAAAAAAAAAACTCTTGGTCATGCTGAAGAGCTTGGGAATATCACGACAACCAAAGCTGTCCGCGTTAGGAAGCGGCCATTACTGCTGGAGGACCTCGAGGCCCGAAAGTTCCTTCGAGTTCTGACACTCCGTACCCGCCATCTTACACACCAGGGCTCATCAAATGGCGCTATTTTGAAGTATTGCTGCGTTTCACTTACCTCGGAAGTCGGGACGTGGGGTTTTTCGAACTATGGGAAAAAAAACAAGCCTCCATATACCGTCAAAGTGTCACATTTCCGGCCATTCAGAAAGATCTCATTTGTCTAACGGTATGGTTGTGAGTTAAAGGCCTTGCTCAAGCACCCAGCAATGCAGCTTAGTGGTGCTGGGATTTAAACTCATAACCTTCTGGTCAGAAGCACAACATCTTAGCGTCTGATCTATCCCCTGTACCCCTGTATGCAACAAGACAGTGATGGACAGCCACGCTGATTTGGCGTTTCTTGTCAATCCTGCCACAGGCTCCTGACTAGGAACTTCAAGTTCAGTGGTTGTTTTCATTGGGGGTTTTTTCTCTAGTAGATCTTATCTTCATGTTACTGAAAACATGATCTGGTTCAGCGTTTGTATCCTTCTTGCATCCAATCGCATGCGTTGATGTAAATTCTTTAGCTAAAGGCATCTCATTGGACCAGATTCCTCTCTCAGAAAGTCCAAAACATCAATTCTGCTGTCGAACTCGAAACCCGAAGCATTTCAATAAGTCAATATTGCTGATGTAAAGTGCCAAACATCCTATTAAAAGAAAAAGATCCAGCACCCCGCTACTTTTTTACGAGTTGCGTCCGAAGGGGTCCAGGTGCACACCCTTAAACTTCATTCCTCTCTAAATGGCTGACAGCAGTGTTGCTATTTTGGATGGTGCAAAAAAAACCAAAAAACAAACAAACGAAAAAACCTTCCTCCTCCTTCATCGTCTCCCTGGTCGTATTTGTCTCCTGCTTGTTAGCCCCCACGTCAAATATGTCTGCGTGCCATTTTAATTACAGCCTCGGCAAATCTCTCGCGTGGCATTCTGGGACAACAGCGATCTGCAAAAAAGGTGATAAGTAGGAGACGCCACCCGGCTTTTGGTATCAGTCATAAACAGACACTTAATTGAATCATTTGACCTCGGAGGCTGATCCTGCCTGCAACAGCACACGGCACCGAGGGGGGAAAAAAAGATTTTTCGGGAATATTAAGGCAGTTCGGCATGCGCTACATAGCCGGGTTTTTGGCTGCACGCCTGCTTTGCTGCAATGTGGGCCACACTATAGAACAGATAAGTCTATTTTGTTTATGTTTGTGTGTATATATATATATATATATATATATATATATATATATATATATATATATATATATATATATATATATATATATATATATATATAAAAGAAACTAGAGTAACTATGGCTACTCACTCCAGACTGAAAAAATCATTTGTTTTGTACAAGCATGAAAACACTAAAAAAATCCATAGCACTAGCGCTAAACGCTAACCAGGAAGTGGCTAGAGGCTAAGGCTAGCTCTATGGATTTTTTTTGTCCAGGTTTAAGAATATTTCTTAAAAAGAGAATATTCTGACAATTCCGCATATCAAGGGAGTAAATGAATGAATGAATGAATGAATGAATGAAGGAAGGAAGGAAGGAAGGAAGGAAGGAAGGAAGGAAGGAAGGAAGGAAGGAAGGAAGGAAAGAAAGAAAGAAAGAAAGAAAGAAAGAAAGAAAGAAAGAAAGAAAGAAAGAAAGAAAGAAAGAAAGAAAGAAAGAAAGAAAAGAGGAAGGAAGGAAGCAAGGAATGAGGGAAAGAATGAATGAATGAATGAATGAATGAATGAATGAATGAATGAATGAATGAATGAAGGATGGATGGAAGGAAGGAAAAACGGAAGAAAGGAATGAATGAATGAATGAATGAATGAAGGAAGGAAGGAAGGAAGGAAGGAAGGAAGGAAGGAAGGAAGGAAGAAAGGAAGAAAGGAAGAAAGACATTTGTGTAATTCAATTTAATTGCTTACTCAGATTAATCAATATAATAAAAAGTGTATTATGTATGATGTATAAACTTTTTATAAATATTAATTCAATCAAGCAGGCATTTTATTTAGAAATTTTGTTTAACTGTTTAAATTGCGATGTTCACAAATGCTATATCATAATAATAAACTGCATTATTGGAAAAAACGACAAGCAATTTTATGTTCAGCATTTTTTCCACCGCAAATTGAAAAACGAGGTACGTACCAAACCGTGGATTTTGGGTACCGTTAGACCACTAATATTATATATTATATAAATAATATAAAATTAAAACCTTCTACACAACACATTTATTCACGACATCCTTTCTTTACTCATATATTAAAAAAAAAACCTTAAAAAATCATTTCTAATCATTGAACATTTGTGCTACTGAAGTCTCAAATCAAGCGCTAAAATACGGCAATTAAAACCGTCCGTGTGGAAACAAAGCAAAAGTTGCGTTTGGTGTCCTGAAGATTTACGTAATTACAAACTCCGCGCTTACTTCGGACATTCACAAGGATATTTTGTCTTCGTGCTACAGCATTTGCCTACAGCATTTCTGTCCATGCACGTGTTGATTAGAGTATATAAAACTTGAAAAGTATTCATTTAAGGTACATTTAGAACAGATATGCGATTAAGTTAAGATTATTCATTAGTCACATCATGGCAATCGTGCAATCGATTGACAGCCCTGATATATATATATATATAAATATACAGTGATTTTGTGTGTGTCCAGGGGTCCCATGTTCTTCTTTCTGGTAGCCACTTGCAGGTTTGGGAAGAGATAACAGCGCTTCGACACCGCTGCAGTTTCGGTTTCAAGGCTCCGCACACCCCACACACATACACACACAAACAATCTGACAGTTCAACACCATTCTGACTAGCATCCTCTCTCTCTCTCTCTCTCTCTCTCTCTCTCTCTCTCTCCTCTCTCCTCTCTCTTCTCTCTCTCTCTCTCTTTCTCTCGCTCCCCCCAGATTCGGCGCAGTTATCAATCCGAACAGACACGCAATCCGGGTCCAATGTCACTTCTCCTCATTATGTTAATGGTTAATACATGCAAATGAAAACATTCCGGCAATTTGATTTCTTTGAAGATAGTTTGCATATTGTCTTAGCCATAATGGCTGCCGCGCTCGCGACCGTCGATTCGTGCCAGGCTAGTTAGTTCATATTTATCGGCGCCGGGTTCATTTCTAGGGCTACTGGAATCTTTTTTTTTTTAAATCGCCCCTCGACTTTTCTCTTTCTTTCTCTCTCTCTCTCTCTCTCTCTCTCTCTCTCTCTCTCTCTCTCTCTCTCACTGTTTAGCTAATTAAGATTCAGGTAACATAAGCAGATTTTTTCACGCTATTGGTGTTTTTCTTAATTAAGAAACAAATGAATTCTCCCCAGCAAAATAGATGGAACAACGGGATAGCGTGCCAGAGGCCAGATGCTGCTGCTCTTAATTAGAAGTCACTCCATTGTCTGAGGCTTTCAAATGAAGCTCCAATCTAAATGGATATCGAAAGAGCTGCCGAAAGTAAAGGTGAGCGAGAAAGGCGCAGGAAGGGCGAGAAATCCGAGCGGTTCGGAATAATCCGGAAAAAAAAAAAAAGATTGAAAGAAAAACAACAAAAAAAAAGATAACGGGTACTTCCTGGTCGGAGGGGAATTTTACCTGTGGGTAAGAAAGCAGGCCAGGCTCTCTGGCCTCATGAGGGTGAAAGACTGACCTCTGTGCCTTCTCGGTAGATGAGATGAGATTGGGGACGACCTTGAAGTTTTGCTTAGTGTCGAAAAAACTTGCTGTAATGATGTTTGTTTGTTAGCCTCGAGAAAGCAGGGGAAAAAAAAAATGATTCAAAGCTATTTGGTTAGAAGCGAAGTCATTCAGGTAGGGAAGCTGGGCTGCGTTCAATACTCTGTGCCCACATTCGTTGCCAAGCCCATAGGTCCTTATTGGGATGGCATGGCTTCGGAGCTCCCGGCAGATGGGCCGAGGACCAGGAAAGGCTCAGCCCCGCGGGCTCGGCCGGCGTCGCCCCGCGTGAACGTGCCAGGCTGGAGCTTCAAAGCGCCAGCCATCGGAGGTTCAGTTATGCGGAGATATCGTTTTCCTCCGCCTTTGTAATGCATCCAGTCAAAGGCGACTTTTAAGTCGCACAGTGTCTACGCTTTCATTTCGGCCACAGCCTCGTAATTGATTTTTAGACTTTCCCCGAAAAAAAATAAATAAATGGATGCCAGATCAGAAAAATTATCCCCCATTTTTACCTCACCCTGACAATCTAAGCATCTGGGGGAGGGGGGGGGAAGCAAAAATGGTATTTCCCTTCCCAAAATTTTGGTGAAATCTATCGACACACGTCCTGAAATAACAATTTTAGGCCAAGGCGTGTACTCCCTGGGCGTTTGTCTTCCTTATTAAAACAGGCATGTTTTAAACACCTCTACTTATCCTACCAAATTACCATAATCCTCCCTCTGTTCGGCTCGTGCACTTTTTTTTCCCGCCGTCGCTCTCGTTTGTTTATTTCTATCAGCTCAGGAGATTAGGCAGGCAGATTACCCGGCGTCAAAACACGAGACGCCATCAAAGACGGCAAGGATAATGTCACCCCCCCATCTCTCTTAACCGAGCGCTGGAACAATGGCGGGGAGCGACAACAGGACGAGTTGATCCGGAGGGACAGGCTGTGTGTAAACGCCGGGGCTGAACACGGAGTTCAGGGAATTACTCAGATTCGGCGGCTGGAGGCGTTTATGAGAGAGAAACTATGAAAAGGGTGGGGGAGCCATCCCGCCCTTTTTCCTCCAACGCATCACATGACCAGACTTACAATTCAATTAGGAGTGATTAAAAAGCATGGAGGGGAGCTGGGCAAGACCGTAAAGCTCAATGTGGAACGCTCTGCATGTTGATGATCGACATGATTTGGATCGATGAAGCAACTGGTGTGTCGGAAACATTCTGGAATTGAAACCGGAAAAAAGTAAAACCGAGGTGATACTAATATGCCTCTCTTAATGTCATCAGTCACATACCATACTAACAGTAGGCCTACATAATGTTTTAAAGAAAAAGAAAAACATGGAGTTAAATTTCATTGTTTCGGTGTAGAATCCGGTCTTATAAACGGAAATCGCGTCATATTGGAACAGATTCTGTAGCATCATTGAACTTTTACATTTACAACTTCATTATCCTGAGCAAATTTACATCTTCCTCATACAGCTATAGGATTAAGGGCCTTGCTCAGGGGCCCAGGAGTGGCAGTTTCATGTGGCTGGGATTTGAACTCACGACCTTCGGATCCACCAAACTTTTACCTCCCCCAAACTTCGAATCGTTGTCAAGGTGTCAATCAAGGTGGATTCAGTGGTATTTTACATTTAAGGCATTTATAGGACTGAGCAGCTATGCGGTTAAGGGCCCTGCTCAAGGGCCCAGAACTGACAGCTTGGTGTGGCTGGTATTCTCATGACCTCCGGATTCAAAATTCCAATGCCATAATGACTAAGCTACCTTCGTAATGCATAGTAGCCTATTCAGTGATCTCGTCAATGTTCAAATTCCTGATATATAAATTCAAATCATATTGGATTGCATTACACCGAGTGCTGTGGAAATGCATTGTTTTACAATTCGAATCAAAAAACAAATTCGTTAGTAGCATCGAGCATCATATTATTGACTAAAACTGTAATCATTGATTCATTTTCTCCCGCTTATCCGTAATTCGGGTCGCGGGGGCAGCAGTCTAAGCAGGCCCCCGCCTTCGACTGCTGCCCAATCCTCATAGCACCGTCCCTTACGGTCCCTCCTGCAGGTGGTGAGCAGGTGGTTCCCTCCACGGGAAGGCGGCCCCACGTCACTCCGGCGTCACGGACCTTGATATTTCCCTCGTAAGGGACCCCCGGAGCATAGAGGGTTAAGGGCCTTGCTCAAGGGCCCAAGAGTGGCAGCTTGGCGATACCGGGGCTTGAACCCCAGACCTTCCGATCGGCAACCCAGCGCCTTAACCGCTGGAGCCACCACTCCCCCAGCTAAAACTGGAATCATATATATTATAAATAACAACGATCAGGTTCGGTGTTATCGTCCAAAATATCCGATCACGGCCCTAGAAATTCGAAATCAAATTCTACTAATATGATACAATACGACATCATATTGTATCATATTAGATCCAGTGAATGAATCAAATTACGTGAACGTAAATTGAAATAATATAAACAAATTATAGCAGACTCCATAGTATCACTGAGTAATGGAGTGAAATCGTATTGTATCGTATTCGATCTGTATTAGGAATTCTATTGTTTCATATTAGATCCAGTGGTGTGAAAATCCAAATCGCTGACTTACAAATCGAATTAAAATGACACCGAATGACAGCAGATGCCGCGGTATGGTTTTAGATCTGTCGATATCATCAGTGAATTCATCATCAAGTCGAGTTTATTTCTATAGCGCTTTTCACAAAGGACATTCTTTTAAAGCAGCTTTACAGAGTTTTAAGAGTTAAGGTGAACAGTGTGTATTTATCCCTGATGAGCAGTCATGGCGACTGTGGCAAGGAAAAACTCCCTTAGATGTTATGAGGAAGAAACCTTGAGAGGAACCAGACTGAAAAGGGGAACCCATCCTCATTTGGGTGACATCAAGAGTTGGATTATAGTCTTTAAAACAATACAGAACACTGGAGAGTGAGAACTAACATGAGCACTGGAGTGTTAGATTATGAGTGATGTTCTTTCTACAGTCTTATACAGTCATTTGAGGTTATAAAACTAGGAGCTACTGAGCAACTCATAAAATATTAAATAAAATACTATAAATTCAGAATCAGTGCTATGACTGAACCGAATCGTATTTATACAAAATACTTCATTGTGTCCTGAACAACAAAACGGAAGCTCGGTTTTCAGCGGTATTCAGACGTTCTAGCTCTGACTTCTAAAGCAACTCATTCAGCTGTGTTCGGCTCTGTAACAGTTCTTCCTCAGCGTGTTCGTCTCGGTCCGGTGCACTCGAACGCATGTGTCCAATTTATGTCCATGCTCATTAAATAAACTGCTCAGGAGCTTTTTTTTTTTCTTCTTCAGATTTTGAGAGATTAGCCAGATGTCTCATAGCAATAAGTTAACTGAAACTGCAAGTCAAGCAAACACGGTTCCGCATGAGGAGGCGCGGTGTCGCTAATGTCTTCACACAGATTGAGACGGAGTGCGCGCGAAAGAGAGAAAGCCTCGGGGACCGCTGCTTTGCACAGAGCTCGATTCAATCTGGCCTTTTCCTGTGCAGCCCGAGCGTGTGCGAGCGTCTCGAACAGAAAATCGCATAAGAAAATAAATAAATAAAAATTTGATGCAACTCTGATTCAGGGGAAATTGAGTTTAAGTAACATCATAAGGGGTTTAAAAGGTCAAATGAACAAAAGAAAAAAAAAAAAAAAAAAAAAAAAAAACATTAATTAAGAAATTAACTAATATGATAATAATATTACAGAATAATATATTATAATATTATATTATAATATTATAATATAATATACCATATTGTCCCGGATATAAGACAATATTTTTTTCTTTTTTATAGAAATGCATCTCAATAAATGATGTCGTCTTATATTCGAGCTCTAGACTATTATCAGTAAAACCGTACACCTGTGAGAATAGTTGGCGCCAATTACAGGTAAACGAGTTCCCTGGACTGAAGCAACCTGATTAACTACGGTCGTTTACAGAACCAGGACCGCCAGTGACTGTTCAGAACATGGCCAAGTAAACCAGGGTCTGAGGCGAGCTTGTGATGCATTTTCAACTCATGCTGATAAATGGTAATTTATCTGTTAGAGTTATCCAACAACTGTCGAGCAGCCAAAAAATACGGCGTGTCGGAATGCATTTTCAGGAGATGGAGAGCCCAAAAAGACCGTCTTAGAAATGCTAATACCGGTAGGCAAGTGTGTCAGAACGTAGCCCTGCGGTAAGTCCTGCTCCGGCGATTGGATACTCCAGGCATGGGTATGGGCATGAGATGGACAGCCTGGGCTAATTGTTATTAAATTCAGATTTGCTACAGGTAATATATGATATGCCATTTGGAAAGTTTTTTCAAATTAAAGCATTTTTTTTATAAAAGACAAAAGTTGGTCTTCAGAAATCTTTTTTCCATAAGAGAGTCTTCTTATAATCAGGGTCGTCTTATATTCGCAATATAATACAAAACAATCAACACATTCGCACCCCACATCGTCACATATCGACGCTGTGGATGTTGCGTCCGACGGCGTCCACATCCGACGCCGAGGGTACCCCCTTCGCGTCGCTTTTCGACGTAGAGGGACGGGAAACCCTTCGCGTCGCTTTTCGACGCAGATGGACGGGAAACCCTTCGCGTCGCTTTTCGACGCAGATGGACGAGACCCCATTTGCGGGTTACGGTTAGGGTTTGGGTTGGGGCTCCGGTCATCTTCAGGATTTTTCTAAATGTTTTAATTAATCCTATACACTTATTATGATAGATAATAAATTATTAAGTGTATAGGACAGCGATCTGCATTGAAAAGCGAAGCACAGGGGCTCCCATCCATCTGCGTCGAAAAGCGACACGAAGGGAGATACCGTCTCTCTACGTCGAAAAGCGACGCAAAGGGGGTACCTTCGGCGTCGGATGTGGACGCCATCGGACACAACGTCCACAGCGTCAATATGTGACGATGTGGGGTGAGAATGCGCTGAAACAATATAATAAAAAAACAACTAGAAATTAAAACTTTCTCTCTGATCACACATCAGCTTGAGGAACTGACTTACGATTGGATCGTTGTTTGTGATTGAGAGGGGGAAGAGTGAACGAGAGAGAAAGATAGAGAGGGAAAGAGAGAAAGGGAAATAAATTTGCTTCCTAATTTTTTGTTGCCACAAAATGCTCAATCCTGATTGGTCAGATTCATTTTTCATCACAGAAGCTCCAGTTCTTGTTTATCGCTGCTATAACACACGAGAAAACACGACTAGCATACTTCACAAATACAGTCGAAATAGCCATAAAGAGATAAAAACAGAATAAATTCATATTACCCCAAAATCGGACATCTGAAAAAGCCCGATTTTCACACCTGACGTTTCCAGCTGTATGTGGCTCATCCCTAAACTGTTACCACGAAGTTGGAGGTACGCAATTGTGCAGAAGCATGAAATTCTCCCATTTCACTTGAACTAGAAGACCAAAATCTGTTCCAGCATGACGATGCAAAACGCCAGCTTCATAAAGATACATATTGCATGAGTTGGACTGGAAGATCATCTTGTACCCTCAACCATATTGGACACATTTTTGGATGAATTGGAACGATGACTAACACCCTGAATAAGCACACATCTCCACAAGCACCCGAAATCTAGAGGAACATCTTCCAGGAAGAGTGGAGGTTATTATAACAATAAATCCAGACTAAATGTGGAATGGGATTTTCAAAAAAGCACAAACTTTTGCTCATATATTGTATATAAAAAAAACAGCATTGCTTACTGTCTTTCCTTTTTTTTCCTTTGATAATCTGTGTACCATCCAAACAGCTTCAGGCTTAGACTTCATACCGTAAACACTCACAAATCAAAGGATGAAGAAGAAAAAAATAACAATTCCAAATGTGTTATCTATGAAAAAGAAAAAAAAACTACTGAAAACTGGCTGTAACCTTTGGAAGTTGTGATTATACACTTACAGAAGATATTAAGTTTGGTTCAGGTTAATCCTATAGAGTGTGTAAGGCTCATGTCGACTGATCAGAACTAAACACCACACACACACACACACACACACACACACACACACATAACCACAAGTACACACAAACCCACACTACTTTAAAGCTCTCCAGCCCTGTGCGCTATTATTGATAAGAAAAAGATGCTGGTCAATATACATCATCTAGCCGAAAGGATTACATTCTTATCTGAAATGATATTCAGTAAAGTATGACCACGGAAATGCCGCTGCAAGTCTTCGCTGGACGTGGTAAAAAAAAAAAAAAAAAAAAAAAAGTCGGGCAAAACATTTTATTGGAATTATGATCAATGTCAAGATTAGAGAAAGAAACTGAGTGTGATTTGTAGTTAAGCTTCTTTTTGCTGCACACTACATACTTTTCCTGTACAGATGTTTGCAATCTTGGTGCCAAGTATAGACATATGTAAGGCCACTGATCAGCCATGACATTAAAACCACTTGCGTAGTATTCCCATAATGCATCCTGGTGCCATGTCTTTCTTTCTCAGATAGTTGACGCACAATGCAAAAGAAACATGATCTACAAGAATGTTCTTCAATTGCTCCATTGTCCAGTTCTGTTGCTCACATGGCTCATTGTAACTACTTTCAGTGGTGTAAACGAGTCAGTATGGGCACTCTGGCCATGTCCACACTAATATGTTTTCATAAAAAAAAGTTTTTTTGTTCACGAAAACACAGCTTTTTAAAAACGCAGTATATTGGTCATTGTTGCGACGTTTTAAAGAGGCGGAAAAAGAAATTAACGCCGGATGGAAGAGTCTTGCTTTTGCGCGCGTACATTTTTCACACGTTTCGGGGGAATGAGCAACATTTGGGAAACGGTTGAAAACGAAAGTGTGGACGTGGAGCGCCGAAATTTGTTTGGATAAGTGTAGCTGTAGCCTTAGTCAACAAAAATAGAGCTTTTTAAAGAAAAAGAATAAACGCCCTCCGAAGAGGATGCTTAAAAACAAAAAAATGCCTTTTCCTCATCTCAGAGTTGTGATTTGTAAAAAAATTTAATAAAATATTGAAGCTTTGAAAAAAAGGTGAAAAAGTTTTAGTCATGTGACCAATTCAGCCAATTCGGTAACGTTTCAAAAGAGCCGGAAAGTAAATGAACAGCAAGCGTACATGATGCAGGTCGAAGCATTTTACGGTTTGCTTTCGGGGAAAACGTCTGAAAAGTGTGGAGGCGGAACGATTTCAGACGACGCTTTTTTTTATTGATCCGGATTAGTGTAGACGTAGCCTCTGAGCAAAGCGTGTTATGGAACCTTTCGTGTCATTTATACTCTCAGCAACTTGTACTACTGAACTCTTCAGAGGATCAGACTAGACAGACCATCCTTCCCTCATTTACATTTACTGTAAAGAATCACTTACAATTGAGGAATTGAGGGTTAAGGGCCTTGCTCAAGGGCCCATTTGAACTCTTACATTTTTGATTTTTGAGCATTTCATTCTACGTTTTGTCCCAATTTGCTCTTTTAAATCCCTCCACTCTTCTGGGAAGATGTTCCACTAGATTTTGAAGTGTGCTGATGAATATTTGTGTTCATCAGCCACAAGGATGTTAGTAAAGACCTGAGGTGCAGTCAGCGTTCCAATTCATCCCCACCCAAAGGTGTTTAGTAGTGATGAGATCAGAGATCTATAGCAGGCCACTCAAGATCTTCCTCTCCAAAGCATGTAAACCAGATCTTCAAGGAGCTCACTTTGTGCACAGGGGTATCACCATGCTGGAACAGGTTTGGGTTTCCAAGTTCAAGTGAATGCAAAATGTTATTACAGCGCATCTAAAGGCGCCTTGTACAATTGTGTGCCTCCAGCTTTGTGCTAACAGTTTGGAAAAGAACCACATATAGCAGGAAAGGGCAGGTGTCCCAATACTTTTGGCAATATAGTGTATCCCATAGAGGTGCCACAGTGACACGATAATCAACAAAATTCACATCACCTGGATGTTATGGCATGTTATAACAGGGTATATATGTTTGACTAATTACTGTACAGGTATTATAAAACTAACGAGTTATTAGTGACTGTGAATTTAATTTAATGATGTTTATTTAGCACCAAAACAAACGTCTCATACTTCCCAAACAAAAGATTACAATCCTTGTGAGTCCGCAATGGTGACAATGTGCTGTGTCATGCTTTAAAGCTATGCATACAGCATGGGCTGTAACGATACAAGTAACTCGAGTAATTCGATTAGAAAAATTAATTGAGGCAAAATCTTTTGTGCTTCGTTTAATCCATTTAACTACACACGGAGCACTGCGTTTCCCACGGACCATTATTACTGTCGCACCATCTGAAAACAATCAGTTCTGGAGGAGATGGAACAACACGGATGAAGCAGAGGAGCCTCGTTCATACAACAACAGCTTCAAACTTCAGGCTGACAACATGGTAACCAGTGGATGCACCAGAAATGCTGGATGTTTACGAGACCAAAAAAGTTCGAATTACGAGAAATAAAGTCAGAATTACGAGACAACAAATTCTGATTGGTGAGACAAAAAAAAGGTCAAAAAAAAAAAAATAAGAAATAAGTCGGAATTGCAGGAAAAAAAGTTGGAATTGCGAGAAAGAAAAATCGTAATTGCGAGAAAAAATATTTTCATGTGCTGAAAACAGGCTTCCATAGGATTCAGGCCAAAGACATTTGAATTATTAATGATTTTTTTATGTATATATTTATATGAAAATTTTGAGTTAATATTACAATTAAATGCAATACAGGGGTTTCGTTTTCACAGATATTCTTGTATGAAATTTATGCAATAAAAATTTAAATTTTTCCAAAAAGCAAACAAACGACTTGTTCATTTTAAGAGACCCGTCTTATTTTCTTTTGTATATTTAGTGTTGCTCTTTAATAAAGAAAAAGTATTTCTTATCCGATTATTAATCGTTGGAATAATCGGTAGAATACACAATAGCGATATCGACAGTCCTACGATATTTCTGAATCATTTGCAAAGCTTTATTAGGTAATTCAGTTCGCCGAGGGCCACGCCCACTATCTCAGAGAAAATGGTTTGCATAGTGAACTTGATTGTTGTTGGAGCTGATTTAAGGATTTTTTGAAGAGAGACCAAAAAACTTAGCAGGCACAAGCATTAAATAAGCTGCAGGAATAGCTGACTAGTGCTAATTACTCAGTGAATGTAGAAAAAAAAAAAAAAAATTTAAAATCTCCTCACCAAAATCTGGAAAATAAAAACATACATATTTCCTACTACAATAAAAAGGCTTTTACTTGTCACATGTACATTAAAGCACAGCGAAATTCTGTCTTCACCTTCCCCGGCAATGTTAGGAAGCTGGGATCAGAGCAGAGGGTCAGCCATGATACAGCCCCCCTGGAACACAGAAAGTCAAGGACCTTTGCTCAAAGTTCTCAAAAGTGGCAGCTGGGCGATACCGAGGTTTCAACCTGCAACCTTCCGATCAGTAACCCTGAGCTTTTACCGCTTTACCTTTTTGCTTGGTGCTAGAACACAGGTATATAACAAAAAAAAGAAAAAGAGCACACCGAGGGTGAAGCATGGTGATGGAAGCGATATACTTTCACGCTGCTTTTCTTTAACCAGAACCAGCGTTTATCAAAGTGGAGGAAATTATGAGTAACAAAAACACCAGATTTTTTTAATGCAAAACCTTCAGATGTTTGCTACTAAGCTGAAAAAAAAACACCTGATGTTGTCAGCCATATTTGGTTCTTACTCTAACTGTTACCACAAACTTCAAAGCACACGATTGTACAGATTGTCTCTGGATGTAGTACTGTTACATTTTTCATCAACTGAACCTGGAGTTGTGTGGAGAAGAACGGGTGTGTGTTGCATACGCCCCACTTGCAGCCCGCAGCCAGAGATGTAATTGGCTAATGTATGCAGGAGCCTGTCCATGTTGGAGGAGGATCAAAAAGCAATCAACGCTCCATCACTGATGAGAGAGGCGACCATGGAGATGATGCACTGGCCCTTTCGAAAGAGCTGCACAATCAGCAGACATTATTCTCGTGCCTTGACCCTCCTCCAAAAAAAAAAGGGGGGGGGGGAGCAAACAGATGAGGGAGAGTGAAGGAGATGAAGTTCATCATTTCACTGATTGAAAGAGACCCAATTGTCCACTCGAGCATACAGCTAGGAAGCTAGCATTGACTTTCAAATGCGGAGACGTGCGAGCTGTGAAATGACGGATGTCTTTATTAGACGCCGGCATTTTTTTCTTCAAGATACTAAGTAAGCTTATCTCTAAAGGGAAAAAAAAATATCACAATCACCACCTCCAACAACAACAACAACAACAAGAGATCGCATATTAATATTTCAGTGATAAAACCACACTTCATTAAATCCCACCATTTGAAATCAAATACGAGAAAAGCGCTGTGATTATGCCGGCATTAAATATTTATCATTCCATTATACTTTCATTAACTGGTTCATGTGCAGTTCATCATAAAAAAAGAAACTTTTAAATGAAAACTAACATGAAAACATGGTTTTTGCAGGTTTCACATTTAAAACTTTTTAAAACCTGTTTGACACCATTAAGAATGAAATTTTATACACACACACAAATACATCGTTAGCTACTGGCCTTAACCGAGTACATCTGCACTTCCCCATAGCTAGAAAATAAAATCTGTGGTACAGTCCGAGAGAGATTCGCGCCAATAACTGAAAGCTGATTGGCTGTTGGTCTTATTTGTAGTCGTAATACAGAGAATTACATTTGAACTGGCGAAAGAAAGAACTGCAACACCACGGAAACGAACAAACAAAAACATTCCAGCATTTCAGTGAGCGTTAGAGGAGGCGTTACATGGAAATCGGAAAAATGAAGACCTGTTTAACATACATTTAAGACCTGGAACGGTGATTTTAAAACTTCTTAAGCGCATTTTTTTTAAAACGGTTTAGTTTGCATTCAAAGAATTGACTGAATCAGTGAATCTGTGAATCGGAACGAAACCAAGGCAGCTTGGGTAAAGTAAATGAATGCAAGTGTGGGTGTGTGTGTGTGTGTTTGTGTGTGTGTTTAGTTAGCTACACAATTCAATTCAGTTTCTTTATCCCAGCAGGGAATGTACATTTACAGCATATTTGCACAGACATTGAACTTTTTACAATTGTAATGTGTAAAAAAATGTATGAATTCATAAATTTGTTAATTAATTAATTAATACAATTAGTTTATTTATTAATTAACGCTGATGAGTTTCATTTAAAATGACCAGCCAAACTGACCCTCATTTTCCACTAGAGAAAGAAAAATGTAAGAATTGAAATGTTTGGGGTATAAAGAATCATTTTGACCTTTTTTTTTTTTTTTTTTTTTTTTTTTTTACACAATTTCCTCGGCCAGATGGTAACACTTGGACAAGTGGAAGATAAAGGATGCCTCATCACTCACTATGATGTTCGCCTTATTTGACTCTCTTTCTATATATATTTTTCCTCCTAATAAATCTTCTCAACCTCAACCAGATGTACAAGGAACACACCTGCCCATTCAGCCAACCAAGACTAGAACCCGAGGCCCCGCCCCCAGAAAAACAAATCCTCATATTCCTTTCTTTGCCTGCCACAGGTTCATCTCAGTGTGTTATTCTGCTGTTGTAGCGCCTCTATTTTAAGGACTGATGCTTTTCAGCTTGAAAAGAGAAGTGATTTGAGTTACTGTTTTCATTCTTCTTTGCCCTGTTTTGTCAAGTTGTTTTTAAATCTGCATGACTAGCTGGCATATGATTGGCTGACTGGATTATTGGCAGAATGAATGGTTCTTCCGGAAGTACCTAATAAAGGGGATGCCGATTGTATGGACTTTGTTTGAGCTTTTACACTGGTATAGTAGAAATGCTGTATTCGTTTTATTTAATAATTTGACAGTAATGTTCTTGTTGTGGTTGCTTCCAGAAATGAAGTCTCTCTCCCTCGTTCTCTCGTTCTCTCTCTTTCTTTTCATTCTTGATATCTCAACTCTACCTACACACAGAGCATGAAAATTTCACACATGGCCACAGTGAGGTTTTAGTCTTGGGCAGAGCAGGTAGCTGATTTCACACCGGTGTGTGTCCAAGTGTGTACATACACACGTGTGTGTACATGTGTGTGTTTCTTTTCTGCAAAAGCAGGCCACTTCTAATCCACTGAGTGTGGAAAAGGCCTGGAGCTAGGCTTTCGCTCGGGCCGTCCTCACAAAGCTAACATTCTGTGTGAGGATCCTGGACTGCAGGAAGCTTCCGAATCCTACATATTGTCCATCGATGTTTTGAGTGTGGTGGTGGGGGTCCGTATGGTTGGGAGTAGAGAGCAGGGGAGTATGTGGTTTAGAGTTATACCAAAACAATGAAGCGACGTTGTAAAAAGAAATTAATAAATGTAAAAAATTCTGATTCCTTTTAGGATTTGAATCTGTTTTATTCTTAAAACACTTACTGGACGTATACGTAAAAAAAAAAAAAATTACTTTAACAAATGTATTTTTCTACATTTCTTCTTTTACGGTACGTGAAATTGTTAAAAAAAAAAAAAATGGCGGAAGTTCGCCGTGTTTTTTTTATATCACTTTTCTTTGGTGCTTCAGCGTAATTTTCTTTTAAGCACAAATTTGGCTGAATATCCCATTGAAACCTACAGCCTCTAAACAAATTTACTACTGCTGTAGCGTCAATAACCACATATTCATTAAATGGACGAAGGATTTGGGACACATCACTTTTCCAGCCATATCTGATTCTTCCCTGAAGTGTTGAAAAGGACGTCATTGGATTCGGTTAAATGAAACGTTCCCTTCGTTAGAACTAGAAGACCCGAACCTGTTCCAGCATGACGATGCCCCTGTGCACAAAGCCAGCTCCGTGAAGATCTGCTTTGCATGAGTTGGAGTGAAAGATCTTCAATGACCTGCTATACTGAACTCCTTTTTGATGCATTGGAACCGCTGACTGCACCCCAGGCGTCATCCTGAATGAGCACAAATCTCCAAGTGCACTCCAGAAATCTAGTGGAACATCTTCCCAGAAGAGTGGAGGTTAATGATAGCAGCAAATGGTGTATTTCCTTGTATAAGCCATTTTTAAATACCGAGATTGCTCGAGTGTTTTTTCTAGGAGCCGATTTACAGCATAGTATATGAAGTAATGAGAAAAAAAAAGAAAAAAAAACCTCAACACACACGCAAGACGTTTTTAAGACTGTCGGAATAAAGGGCTATTCTCTGAGCCACACCGTATCTCAGATGTGAACTGAAGAGGCTTTGAACTTCAATGCGGAGACGCAATCTCTGAAATCCTAAAGCGTATAAAATATTGAAGGGGGGTAGTAGGAGAAGAAGGGACATTGTCGCAAAAGGAAACGGCGAGCGAAACTGCGATAAGCTCACAGAAGAAGGAGCGGAGATGAAACGCCTCTTTAAACAAAGATAGACGTGTCCATATCCAAACAAAGCTGCAATCGGCGTGAGGGTGCGCGATGATCCCGAGGAAAGTGCGAACGCCATACGAAGTCGCTCGTCTCCGCTCGTTGACCTCGGCAGCCGTAATGACGCGCACCTTAAGACGTTCCTGGAAACGTTCCTCTGTCAAACTTTTCTTTGACTAACTCTGTAAAGAAAGTTATTTTTCGGAGTTTTTTTTTTTCTTAATTTAAATCCTTTAATGATAAATTGTTAAAGAAGGACGCCAGATCCTGTTTTTGTTTCAGATAATGGAGCCTGTTGAATAGATTTTGATTCGAAGGTGCTAAAACCCAGATGATGCGACCGTTTAATATGTTCCGCGTCGAGAAAGAGAGAGACTTCTGAGCTGCTGCCTGGTGATAATTTGCTTCTTTTATTCTATCTGTTCAATTGACAATTGAAGGCGAAGGATAAGAACAAAGTTCTGGGAGTCGGTGAAGTGGTTTTCTTTACGCTGTGTGCTTTTTTTCCGAACTGAAGGATTGCGAAACATTTCAGAAAAGGATTGCGGGAGAAAAAAAAAATCAAGGCCGAGGGGGATTTGAAGTACGATCGGATCGACAGTACATGGTATTCGTTCATAACATATCGATCTTTTTTTTTTATTATTAACAGTGTCCAATTTTGTGTTCTGTGTTCGGATGCCATGTCGTGGCAGTTAACATCTCAAAAATAAGTTGAATTTCAATTCAATTATGTTAGAAAAATTACACAATTATTTGGTTTCATATAATAAAAGAAATGATACTAAGAAATGAATAAAAGTTGAGAAAATTTTCATTTACAACACTGATGCTAAAAATACTGAAAACCAATACTAAGATTCACCGATACACAATTGTTCTTTAACATATTTTTACTAAAAAAACTTTTATATTGGTCATCCCATTCCATAATTAGTGTCCATTTGCTTGTTATAAAAACCTCAATTATAAGAAGATATTTCACTAGATTTTGAGTGTGCTTGTGGAGATTTGTGATAAAAAATAAATAAAATTTTATTGGTAAAAATTATAATAAGGTCTAATTTTATCTAATTATTAATTCTTTAAATTTGTATTAACTTTTTTTAAACAATTTTATATTTATGTATTTAAATATATTATATAGTTTCAATATATATATATATATATATATATATATATATATATATATATATATATATATAGAGAGAGAGAGAGAGAGAGAGAGAGAGAGAGAGAGAGAGAGAGAGAGAGAGAGAGAGAGAGAGAGAGAGAGATAGATAGATAGATAGATAGATAGATAGATAGATAGATAGATAGATAGATAGATAGATAGATAGATAGATAGATAGATAGATAGATAGATAGATAGAATTGAATTTTTTTCCCAGTTCAAGAAAAAAATCCAAACCTAATTCTAATCGTTTTTATTTATTGGATTATTTATTTATTTCTCCTCATATCACAGCAATACAAGTCGAACACCAATCCCTAATCTTGGGGAAACAATGTACACTAGAAAATATGTTCTGCTCTATAAGCTGCTGCTTGTCAGTGTCTGTCTTTACTATTAAAAAGAAAAACACGATTTCTCCTGACATAAGTTTTTTATGGTGACTGTTCCCAGTCGAGGCACATCGTTCTCATGCAGAGATTTATCACGAAGTAAAGTCGATGCATACGCAGAACAGCCGAGCTCCTCCACGTGCGCCAAGGAGAAATGAAATATGGCCGATGTTGTAAAACATCTGCTGGCTCTGTAACCTCTTCCTCTCAGAGCGGCACCGCGGTCTGCTCCCTGACTGACGGCGAAGGGGGGGCGTGGGGGGGGGGATTCGAGGGAGGAAGATAGACGTCTGTGACCTTCGTGTCCTTCTTATTTGCTTGGTTTCCTCTCCGCTTCAATCTGAGCATCATCAGATCCCGAAAGAACTGTCAAACGTCTGTGTGTAGGTGTGTGTGTGTGTGATGGAAAGGGGGGGACTGAGCATCAATCAGTCAGGCCTTAGCGTTTTTTATCGCCAGGCTTTTTGCAGCTCTTCCTTCTTATCACCTGACCCAGTTGTTCTGCTCTTCCAGTGGCTTAAGGTGGAACTTCTTAGAAAGATGGTCCAAAAAAACCCCCAAAAAAACTTGCAACTTCTCACAACTTGCAGGTCGTGCGAACACTTCCTGTGATTCATAAATCATTCTGACTGCGCTCGTTATCCTTTGTAATTCACAACGCGATGCCTACTAAGCGTTTTTTCCGATGTCCCGGCTGTTGATTGCTCGGACCTGATTGGCCAGAAGGCGTGGATTTACTTTCTAGAACAGCAGCTGGCACACTAGTTTCGAGTGTTAACGCGAAACGGCGTCACGCAAAATCCATAAATAGGATCAAATACAAGGTCACCGTAGCAGGAAGGAGTCTCCAGTGTCAGTGAGGTAAAGCTGAGCATTTTAATTAGATGGAGAGATTTGGGTTTTCTCAGTGACATTAAAAAAAGTGCTCCACGGCACAACTTTAACTGTAGCTACACTATATGAACAAAAATTTGTGGACACGTGACCTTAAGATAAGAACTTGAAAAAACTGACGTGCTCGTTCTTTTGTGCTCTTTCACCCACAAGGACTTTAATAATACCAGGTACTGATGTAGGTGAGGTGAGGAGGCCTGGGGTTCAGTCAAAATTTTAAAAATGTCAATTTCAAAGTTTAGTAAGGTTGAGCTCAATAGCAGGCCACTCAAGATCCACTTCAACCAATGGAAAGCAGATCTTCATGGAGCTGGCTTTGTGCACAGGGGCATCATCATGCTGGAACAGTTTAAATTCAAAGACCTCCTATACAGTTGTTTGTCTTTTCTTGTAGCAGTTTTTGTAACAGGTGTCCCCAATACTTTTGGCCATAAACAGTAAGTGTATTAGTGATTTTAAACAGCACCTTGTCCTTGATGCGTTTCCTTGTTTATTCCGTGCTGCTGTGATGATCTGGCGGAGCGTTCCAAATTCCCCGTGCTGAAGCAAAGAAAATGACGTAAAAAAAAAAATGCTGATGCTTTGTCACGTGAGATTTTCCAGCCTGGTGTTAAAATGCAGTCTTAAATACAAATCCAAGCTGAGAGGCTGCCTGTTTAATCCTCCTGCAGCACCTATCTGTGTGTGTGTGTGTGTGTGTGTGTGTGTGTGTGTGTGTGTGTGTGTGTGTGTGCCATAGTGCCCCCCCAGTTAAAATTCACATCGTCATCATCTGGGTGATGTCATTTGGATTTGTTCAAAAAGTTGTGAAAAATGGAAAACTTTCAAGCTTTCATTCGGAATTTTTAAAACGGAACGCACGGTCTGTGGCCAAAAGTATTGGGACACCTGGCTTTTCCACTTACGCAGGCGTTTCTCACCTCACGAACGAATTACGTTCCGAACGACCGTTCGTACCACGAGTTTGTCCGTAGGTTGTTACTTTGTTCGTTATTGACTTCGCATATCTCCTAATGATGTAAAAGCTAAATACAAATACTGTCGAATAAACAATAAAAATACTAAAACAAATCGAAATATTTTGTATTAAGTAATAAAAAAAAAAAATAAAAAAAAAGATTAATAATAAAAAAACGAAAATTAATTAAAACATTTTATTCACCGAGTCCTAGCTAGCGGGTGCTCTCCTCCGTTTTAAAGTTTTCCGACTCCGAACAAATTTTACTTTGAGGACGGGTTTGTTCGTATCGGCGAAAGTTTGTAAAGTGAGGAGCGTCTGTCCAGTATGTGGTTTACCACGAAGTTGAAGCTACACAATTGTGCAGGATTTTCTAAAATATCTTAAAAAGAAATTCTACTTGAAAATGTATTGGGTGGAAAATAAATGTAAAAATATATATATATTTTTTTTATTTGCACTGTGTGCCAATGTACGATTATTAGTATTAGTAGTGCTAGTAGTACATTACAAACTCTAATGGAAAGTTAGCAATAGTCTGTCTCTTGCAAAAAAAACAAAAAAAAATTTCCAGTCTTAAAAAAATTCCTAAAAGTAAAAAAATGTAAATGCTCTTGAAACCCCGCGCTATACGCACCTGGAAACACCTAAAGTGTCCTACATTTGCATACCGGCACCTGATTAGCTCTTTTGTTGTATGATGCAATAACTCCTGTGTCGTGTTCAGTGACAGCACACTAAATCCCCTCTAATGTGATTTTATGTTCTTTCGACATCTTAAAAGAACGTGGGAAAAGCGTCTGAGTGCTCTGAAATTATTATTTTTTTAAATATGATCACACTATTTGACAGAAATCTATAATAAAAATATTAAATAATATTTTCATAACAAATGTACAATTCTTACAATTGTACGGAATCATACTGTATCGTTTGAGCTGGCATGTATTCCTTTGTCACTGTGTGTGCGTGCGTGTGTGCGTGTGTGTGTGCGCGCGCGTGTGTGTGTGTGTGTGTGTGTGAACATGCGTGTGTAAGAAGTCATGAGCCAAATCAGCCCAGGACCCAATATCCATATTCATTTCATGCAAAGATTGCGGTTGATAAAAATGGCCGATAAACACACACACACACGCGCGCGCGCGCACTGACCGCGTGCATTGTAGGCTAACCAAACACGCTTAATTGAGTCGCATCTGCACAGCCTGGGCAAGGTGAAAGGTGGATGTGCAAGTGTAATGATTGAATTGGTGCTGGTGTGTGTGTGTGTGTGTGTGTGTGTGTGTGTGTGTGTGTGTGTGTGTGTGTGTGTGTGTTTATGCGTCTACCCTCTTTCGCTCGCTCTCCATTCGGCTGGGGCCGAACTCGCAATGTTAAACGAGGCGAGTGTGTCCCCGAGGCAGAGAAGCAGCGGGAGAGGGGGAAGAAAAAGTCTTCTCTTGTGCTCTGAGGACGATGAGGGATATGATGATGTCGGAGAGACAGACAGTGAGAGAAAGAGAAGCGGACTCGCTTTGGTGTGGTTACCAGGAGTGTTTTATCTCGTACATTATTCACCAAGGAGTCTTTCGTTTGTTTTTACTGAGAAACTACAATATAGAGAAACTGCTTTAATGCAAAAAAAATATTATTTAATCACACAAAAAAAAAACCATTTGAGCTTCTATGTTCTATGTATTAACGTTAGTATGTGAAATTTGGAGCATCTTAGTGACGACGTGGGTTTTCAACGAACAGTTTCAGTTTTCAGTTTCACGTATATATTTGTTTTATTGATTTACGTATTCGAACAGAAACCTCAGAAGTACGTTAGCTAGGTTCTTGCTAGCATGAGTGATGTGTATTTGCATTGTTGAGACAGTGAACTGCATAATACTGTTCATGCTGTAGGCAGCCATTTTGATGGGATCACATGTTGGTTAAGGAGACACAAGTTACCAAGCCGGGATTCCTAGTCAGAGGAGTGAAATTACGAGTTGCAACATACAGTTTGATACTGGGTTTTTTTTGTTTTTTTTTTATGAAGTAAACTCCGCCCAGTACCTCGTCTCATATCGTCACATATATAATTGCCAAATTTGTAGCAATATGAGTCTGAGGTTAATGATGGAGTTTTGCAGTGGAGTTTTGCGTTCATACATTTTCTTTATACGTCATTCCATTCATTCATCCTTAGTAAGTGCTGGACAAGGACGTGGTGGATGATTGGTGGATGATGGGAATTCTGGCTGGAAGGCAAGAATACATCCGGGATGGGATGTCAAACTATCATGGGGCTGTGCGTAGACATACTCATCCCCTTAGTCATTCAATTACACACTCATTCCATTCTCTTACTCGCACCCATTAAATTACACACTCATTCACACACTCATCCATTCTCTCATTCATTCAATTATTCACTCATTCACACACTCATCCTTTCTCTCATTTATTAATTACTCACTCATTCACACACTCATCCATTCTCTCACTCATTCAATTATTCACTCATTCACACACTCATCCTTTCTCTCATTTATTAATTACTCACTCACTCATTCACACACTCATCCATTCTCTCACTCATTCAAGTATTCACTCATTCACACACTCATCCATTCTCTCACTCATTAATTACTCACTCATTCACACACTTATTTACAAACGTATTTATTGTCTTACTCACACCATTCAATTACTCACTCATTCATTCTCTTACTTGTTGAATTATTTACTCGTTCACACGTTCATTCTCTCTCTCATTAAATCGCTCACTCATTCACACCTTTATTTAAAAACATTCCTTCTCACACTCATTTAGTTACCAACTCATTCACACACTCATCCATTCTCTCTCTCACTCATTCACACACACATTTTCTTACACTCATTCACACCATAGCAAAACTCGACGTGAAGAACATCTGAAGTAAACGCAATGGAACCCAAGCAAAGTATCAAATGCGAGACTCATATTTAATCAACATTGTAATAAAAAAACACTCTACACTGTGTACTTTTATAAACACACAATGAGCCCTGACCTCAAACCCCAATGAGCCCTTTTGGATAAACTGGACTCCTCACCAAACATCTGTCCCTGATCTCACTAATGTTCTTGTAGCTGAATGATCCCCAAAATCATGCTCCGAAATCTAATGGAAAGACTGCAGAAGAGTGGAGGACTAAATCAAGAACGGAATGGTCACATGTCCCGAAACATTTAGCTGTAAATCGGATTCAGACAATCTTTCATTTTGTCAATATTCTCAAATACGACATGTCACGTCACATATTCCACAGAACAACACAGCGGCGCTTCTTTCCTGGAGATTACACTCCAGCAATCTGCACTTTGTTCTGCTTTTAAAAGGACGTACTTGAGCCGGAGCTCCACTCCAGGCCTTTTCCTCTAACGTCGATATTTAAATCGCACTCAGATCTCTGTTGTGATCTCTTTATTTTTTGGTAAAAACAACGATGGGGTGATGAGAGCGCAACAGAAAAACAGCAATCGATGATCTCGGGGAGTGTAAGCTAGATTCCTAAGCAGTTTGCCCGCAAGATAAGATAAACTTCTTTTGACCCGAGAGATGAAGTTGCCATGGCGATCACAGAAGTCCACTCTAGCGCCCCGATAGCGCTGATTAATTAATACCAATATCGATCGGCCGGAGCGCGAGACGAGGCTGTTAAACCGTGAATGCTGAAAGTCAATTGGTGCCGGCGGCAAGCCGGGTCGCTGATATCACGTGCTTAAACGGGGATTCTTGAACGCGGTTGTGCGGTTTGATCTGGACAATCGCGTACTTATGGTTGGGGAGGTTGAGAAATGAAGCCAAAGCCTCGGCAAACAGAGACGGACAATCCAAAGTTTACATTTACATCTTTGCCACTTATGATGTTGCGAACTTCTGACTATCACAGGACTGGCAAGAATTTGAAGAAAACTCTTTCTCTTTCCATCATGGCACCTGTTAGTTGGTAGGAGGCAGCAAGTGAACATTCTGCCCTCGAAGTTGACGTGTTAGAAGCGGGGAAAAACGGGCGAGCGTAAAGATTTGAGCGAGTTTGACGAGGGACAAATTGTGACGTCTAGACGACTGGGTCAGAGCATCTCCAAAACTGCAGCTCTTGTTGGCTGTTCCCCGATCTGCAGTGCTCAGTATCTATCAAAAGTACTCCAAGGAAGGAACAGTGGTAAACCGGAGACAGGGTCATTGATGCATTGATGTTAATGACGAATCAGGATTGTTTTGGAAGCAAAAAGGAGACCAACACAATAACAGGCAGGTTGTCATAATGTTATGCCTGAGCGCTGTCATACTCTATTTACGTTTATGACATATGGCAGATGCCCTTATCGAGAGTGACTTTTATCTCATACACTTCACAACTAAGCATCTAAGGGGTTAAGAGCCTTGTTTAGGGACTCAGGAGTGACAGCTTGGCGTGGCTGGGATTTGAACTCATGACCTTCGGATCCGAAGTCCAAATAAGCTACAACCTCCCTGTACAGTGTACAGTGTTTTGGTGTAACAAGCTTTCACACAGCGGGTGCCACCGACATGCAAACGCACCAGTTTCCTTTGTTCCAGTCCGAGACGTCAAAGTCGCAGCCAAACAAAACATCAAAGCCTAGAGCAAAACAAAAACGTCCTCCGAGTCCTGGGCTGAGGAAATGACTATTACGGCTCACGTGGTTGGGTGCTGTGTGAGGCCTGAGAACACTCGAGTGAGTGGAGGTCCTAGTCTCTGAAACATCAGAGAAGTTGAAAACCGGCCTTGTGCATGTGGGAATTATGTAAAGCCACTGCATTACATTTGATTTGTTCTAAAAAAAAAATCAGAGAATGCAGTTCGAGCAAAAAAAACACAAACATCAACAGTCAAGATTTTTTTTAGATCCTTCATGTCCAGCAATAGTACGAAAACAGTAAGAAAACATTTTCTTCTAGTCCGTCCCACTGTAGCTTTCAGAATCCTGTTCTTGGTTGACCCGAACGAAAACTTCTTCTCCCAGATCCTGTACAACATCGATGTTTTGTGTGTTCTTAGTTGCTTTTCTACTCATCACACGTGTACAGAGTGGCTATTTTTAGTTACTGCTTTCCTGTCAGTTTATTATTATCGCCTCCAACACTAGATGTGAACATTACCTGAAGCTCTTGACCTTTACTTGCATGATATACATGTCTTCTGCTGATGACTGTCTGGTTGGACGAGCGCATGATCGTCAGCATGTAGAAGATGGTGAACTGTTGTTATGAACAGAGCAATGAATAATAAATAACAGACACATCGGGCTGCTACTCGCTTTATAATGCGTTACAAACCCTACATCCACTATATGAAGAAAAGTATGTGGACACCAGAGTTTTCCAGCCGTATGTGGTTCTTCCTAAACCACAAAAAAATAGGATGTCGTAGCATTACGTTTTCCCTTCACTTAAACTAGACCTAAACATGTTCCAACATGAAAATAGCACAGCTTTATGAAAATATGCTTTACATGGGTTGGAGTGGAAGATTTAATGTAACCATAGAGCTCTGACCTCATACCTACCAGGGTTGCAAAAATCCAGGCATTTTCCAAACTGGAAACTTTCAATGGGAATTAACAGGAATATCTGGGAATTAACAAGAATTAATCGGAATGAACTGGGTGATCTTAGTTAAAACAACCAGATTTAATGCAATTTCAGTAGAACGTCTACCCTTATTGAGACCACGCCCCCTACATGCACTGCACATTCCTCCATAACACAACACACGTCATTTCTTGAATCCTGCACACAAAATAATGTCCAAAAAATGCCCATCTTGGTGAGTGTTCAAGTAAATTACATAAATATTATACAAAAACTTAAGAAAAAAATGTGATTTTTCCGAAAATCTGTCTTAGTTTGCAAAATGGTTTATGTTTATTTATGTTTGTATATGATACGAGTTATATACATTTCTCCAACTTTAATGAATTCCAACAAATAAATTGGAACACTGACTGCACCCCCAGGCCTCCTCACCTCACCTACATCAGCACCTGACTATACCACCACCCTTGTGGTGTGAATGATCATCTCCACAAAATCTAGTGAAGCATCTTTCCAGACGAGTGGAGGTTTATACACCAGCAAATGGCGACTAAATGTGGAATGGGATGTTCAGAAAGCACATCAGAATCCGTACAGCTGTATTCACGATGTTAGCAATCAGCATTACTTAGGAGTAACGTGAATCTGAATGCTTTGGGGAGTGTTGCGAGCGTGTTAGATGCTTATGAAAAGTCTTTGATGGGCAAACGGAGGCAGGGGCTATAAATAGAGCTGGGGGATATATTGTGAGAGGATTCTGACTCACGGGATTCTTTACAGCCGAATTCAGGAAAAAGGAAGATAAAGTGGAAACTATGGCCGGAAGTGACCTCGATCACCTTTTTGAAAGCAGTGCCCACTGCCCATCGCCCTCTGCTTTTTTTTTTAAGGAAGAAAAAAAAAAAAGCACATTGCAGACATATTTCTACCAGGCGTTGAATTTTTCCAGCTGCGTGCCTGACACCGTCCCCTATATAACACGCCGCTCACGAGCGTTCGGGTTTTTCCGACCGGACGTGCCGTCACTGCAGAGCAGGCGCCCGGCGATAATAATAACAATAAAAACAAATAATCTCAAATGAATAGGCGGGTGAGATAAAAAAATGACAAATTGTCTTGATAGCGCTCGGCTTCGCATTTGCATAGCTCATTTGCATAGCTCATTTGCATGGGATAATATGGCGGCCTGTCGAGCGCACAGACGCTGAGGGAGACGCTGCTTTCCCCCGAGCGAGAGCTGAGCCCGTGCTGGGTGTCAGCAGATGCCACCGGGAAGCGAGTGCACTCGGTGCGACGTAAATGGAGATGGGAGACTCATTGGCGGTGTAGGAAGCGCCACTTCAGCACGATCTCTGGTTGAACGAGAGCCACTTTCACAGAGGACCAGATGTTGAAATCGATGCACATCATCTTTGTTCATTTTGTTTGGAAAAAACATATTTCGTAACCTCAATTTGGAAATATGGGGCTGCGAAGAAATACACAACATTCACAAATAATCAGGGGAGCACAACCCAAAACATTTACAGTGGTCACTGTAAGTGGTTCCAGAAATATCTTTGTGCATAACTTTTTGTTTACCCATCCCATATAACATTTCTTTTTTGGACTACTGACGCATTTCTCCCATTGGTTAAGTGTAGCTGGTTCCACAAAGCACTGCCTCTGCTCCAGCCAATCAGATTTATTTCAGTAATTCATCCAATCGCAATGCTCACACATTATGACATATCAATATTGTGTTAAAATATCAAGCTCAATCAAGTCACCATACACTTCTCTGGGAGTAGTGTTAAGTTTAAAAAAAAAAAAAAAAAAAGAAATTGTTATCTTTAACTAATAACAAACTTGCTAACATTTTATTTCTTGATTTTTTTATTTACTGGTTTTTATTTATTTATTACATGTTTATTGTATAGTTATACTAAATATATTGAATGCAAAAACAGTGTTTGCTTTTTTATATTAACAAAATATCAACAATTTAAAAAGAACTGAGAAAAATTTATTTAAATAATTAAATAAAAAATAAATATATATGTACAGTTTGCCATTTATTTATCATTTTTGATTAACAAATTAGGATTTACAATTGTGTAGAAGCAGTGAATTCAGGAATTCCTGTGTGTTCTCTGAAATCACACCTAAACTTCTACCCAATCACAATCCAGTATATATATATATATATATATATATATATATATATATATATATATATATATATATTTATTTATTTATTTTTTTTTACATATTTTTAACACTTGGGCTATTGTATATTGCTGTCATTTTGTAAGTAGGTCTGTATATCCTGATGCCTAAATATTATTATAAATACACAGATGCACTTTGGGCTACAAATACATTTAACTGATAATAAATTAAATTGCAGGAAGAAAATAATTTTTAAAATAAAACAGTTTAATCGATTTGAAAATGATGTCAGTCCTGCAGTTTATTAGGATGAGTCACTTACACACACACACACACACACACACACACACACACACACACACACACACACACACACACACACACACACACACACACAAGCACTATCATGCCACCCTGACATCCAATCCATTACAATAAGCATCTTAAACATACACACACACGTGCACGCACACACACTGTTATGACATCCGTTTGACGTAGGAATCCATCCATTATAATAAGCGTCTTAACCACAAACACACACACACACACACACACACACACACACACACACACACACACACACACACACACACACACAGAATTGTGCCACCCGCTCTGACATAGGAACCCATCCATTACAATAAGCATCTTAAACACACTCACACACACCCCTACAAAATGACACGTTGGCAGCCGAGTCAGCAACACACTCTGGCAGTGGCGTTTGGAGTTGTGTGTGATAAATCCCATGCAGAGATGTGAGTGTGAGCTGACAGGCCCGGCTGCGCTCTGGCGTGACATCATCGGCTCGTGTGTTACAGCGCGGACTCTATGAAGTCAGAGTGACGGATTATTACACACGCCATTACCACGAGAGAGGGGCTCACACTGCGTTGCACTACTGCACTGCACTACTGCACTACTGCACTGCACCTGGCTCTTCCATCATCTACAGTACACACAGTTCTGAGCATCGCTGGAAATTGATAGTGATAGAGCATTAAGAACTTCCGTGTGTGTGTGTGTGTGTGTGTGTGTGTGTGTGTGTGTGTGTGTGTGTGTGTGTGTGTGTGTGAATGTGTTGTGTTTAAAAAATTGGGGGAAAATCTGGGGACTTTCTAACTTTTCCAAATGATTATACCACGATCCACATATACGTGTGTGTAAATAGATATTTGCATTATTATTATAATTATTATGACTATTATTATTATCATTATTATTGGCTAATTATAATGATTTTAAACCCAAACTGTAGAATTTGATCTAAAATGATTTATTAATTTATTACTATTATAATACAATAAAAACCATAATAATGCAGAAAAATATTAAAAAATTATACCCAAAAAAATTAATTATTATTCATATTACAGAATTCCGGGACCTTTCGCCTGATTATTGAGAGTTTAAAAACAAAAACAAATAAATAAAAAAAATAGATCGTACCAACAGATAATTAAAGTATAATGAAGCAATTCTGTATTCTTTCTGGTTGAGTAAATAATCCGAGAGATCAAAAACGTTTGGTTTTATCGAATATCAAATTATTGCTGATATCCGCGATACATTTATCCGAAATATATGCAAATATGTAGTAATCTTTTTAACAATTGTTTAATAAATGAATAAAGCGTTTACATGTGCCAAGCGCAGAACATCATGAGATATACAGTATAAGGAAAAATCTTGTGGACACCTTCCACATTTAGCCTCATTTGTTGTTATAATTCCTTTCATTCTTCTCGGATAATGTTCGATTTTGGAGTGTGGTTGTGGAGATTTTGTGCTCATGCAGACACGAGGGTGTGAGTAAAGTCAGGTACTGATGTAGGTGAGGTGAGGAGGTCTGGGGGGCAGTCAGTCTTCACATTCTTCCCACAGGTGTTTAATAGTGTTGGAGCTCTATAGCAGGAGATCTTCCACTTCCAGCCATTCAAAGCAGATCTTCATGGGGTTTTTGCACAGGGGCATCATCATGCTGGAACAGGTTTGGGTCTTCTAGTTGAAATGAAGCTTGGTGAAGAACCATATGACTTATGAAATGAGGTGTCCCAAAGCTTTTGCCCATACAGTGTGTTACACAACAAGTCAGACACTACCAAGTGTGATGTTGCCATACTGAAGGCATTTCTTTGTCTTTCCTAAAGTCTACAATTGTTTGCGTGTTCACTGATGACGTCATGCTTTTTATGAGTTACTGTACGTTTAGAATCCGGAAACAGAAAGAAACGGAAATTCCTTTGGAACTGCGAATGCTTACATACAAACATCTAGACTATTTTTCGACTTTATACTTCATAATTCATAAAAAAAAAAAAAACGAAAATATTTTATAATTCTAAAATATTCTAGTGTTAGTGCCTCTGTAGAACAAATAAAAAAATCAATACATTTCACTTAGAAAGAATGTTTGGGTTTCAACCGCTGCTCCTTTGCACGCCTCTGTTTTCTTACAGCTTCCCAGAAAACTTGCTGACCCTGGAAACTCCTTCGATATTAAATAATGTGCTACTTACAGAAAACCAATCACCTTTCATAGGTTTTCTCATGTCTTTCTCTATTTGCTCATATTTAGGCTTAGATAATACACTTACTATAGAAACAATAACGCATTCCAGTAAAAGTATACTGAGACCTGCACTGGCTTACAAAAAAGAAAATAAATTAAATAATCAAGCGACGATCAGATCATATCGACCAATCAGGGTTGAGATTTTAGAAGTGCTGCAGTGTAAATCTACATGCACGTGCAAGTCCTTCATACGCTAATGCTCGTGACCTTCTGCCTCATACGCTCCTGCATGAAAAGGAAAGAATGATGAGGTTGGAAATAAATATCTTGGAATAGCTTTCTTTTCCCTCAATGAAACGATGAAACCGGGGTTCATCATTCTATCGCACATATCCGTGTTGCGTCTTTGATGTTTTTGGCTGCTTTCCAGGATTAAAACAGACTAAAACTGGCATCTGTGCACATCTGGGTGCAGCCTTTTTCTGAAATAAACAGTATCAAAGAAACTGATGCAGAAGATGATAACATTTGTAAAAGACCTGCAATACAGTAGCGGAAGCGATGGGGGCGATGTTGCACACTTACACACACTCACTGCAAGATAGCATGTATTGGGATAATGTCAGATTTTGACATGATGGAGATGCGTTCCCATGACGTCGTTACTGAAATATATTGTAAGTGGAGACATGGCCTGGCCTACGCAGGAGTCTTAAAGAATCGTGACCAGTATGTGGTTGTATACTGTCATTTGTTAATAATGTTAATAATTGAACAAAATTAAAGTATATAATTTACAGTAGTGTATACGCAGCTATGAAGCATACGAGTGAACTTTAAAATATTTGGACAAATTTATCGGCTTGTCATTGTACGATCAAAAAAAGATCGTAACTCGGACATCATCTGTGCACATACATAAATATATATAAATGTTTTCTAGGGTTAGTACATATTTATATAAGTACTATACATAAATATATAGTTCTTTAATTGTGTATGTCTCTGTGTTTATAGATCATAATTTTTATTTAGACAGGCGCATACAAAAAAAAAAAATCATTTTAATTTATTCGATTTATTGCAAACCTGTAAAACACGCAAATAAAAATAAACTCTTTCCATTCGCATTCTAAAAAAAAATCAAAAAAATAAGTATTCGGAAAAATAATTCGTAGTATTTGTGGCACGCAATGAATACGATATAATAGTCAGAGACAGTAAAGAAATCAGATGCAAAGGGGAAAAAAATCAAGGTGTGACGAAAGGAGAAAGAGAAAAAATAATAATAATTTATCATGCCATTATCGGAAAATCCGAGGCGAGCTAATCAAGGAGCACTGAGTGACTATTTTTTGCCTTATCATCCAAAGTGGTGGAAACGGAGAAGGGCTGAATTATCAGGCGGCTGCAGATTGCCAGCCCGGAATTTTAATGGTAATAATCGGGGGGCCTGTGATGGTATATCTGGCAGCTCCTATCTTTCCCATTATCGCCTTCTATCTCGCCGGCCATCGGAGCAAATTAATGGCGCTCTTTCGCCATCTCCTTTTTTTATCGCCGCTCCGAGAGCCACCCCGGGGGGATAGGAATAAGCAAAAATATTAAAATGCTGCATAAATCACAATTGAAGATAACGGGCGGCCTGAAAGTTGTGTGAAGAGGGGGGGGGGGGTATGATGATGATGAGGTGCTGGGTGTCAGGGCCTTTTTCGTCCTTCAGGATGATTCTGCAGCGGTGACTTTCCTCTACTATGAAATTATATCTCCTTTATTTCAGATTTTGTACGCCGTACGACTCTCGTACACTCTGTGTGTGTGTGTGTGTGTGTGTGTGTGTGTGTGTGTGTGTGTGTGTGGGTGTGTGGGTGAGTGTGTTAGTCCCACTATACATCATTGCACTCCCCTTTATTCTTTACACCTCATCTCATCATCCCAAACACATTTAACAGTGAAATTGCTCACAGCCGTATCAGAAAGATGGACTGGAGCGTTACTGATCGAGAGCATGTCCTCGCCGTCTGGTATTCCGGATTCACGTCGGTGCTGTGAGCATTTCATACAGACTCCTTGTTCTTGTCAATTCGTAAAGCACCGAACTTCACGTCCAATAAATCTCAGAGTCTGAGGTTAACTTTTGAGCTTTTTTACACAACAGTTCACACAAAAAATCGAATGCGTTTTACGTGAAACAAATTGATGCACAGAATCCAGACTGTACGCATGTCTGAATGCAAACACAGAAGTAGGAAGCAAACTTACACACACACACACACACACACACACACACACACACACACACACACACACACACACACACACTTCTACAGCTTCAAGACTACTGTAACACGATCAGTGAGAGCACAGAGTCGAGGAGTCCTGCGGGAGAGTTTAACCGGTCCCTCAAAACAAACCAGTACACACACGTGCACACACACACACACACACAAACACAGATAGACTTTCTACAGCTTCAAGTCTACTGTAACACAATCAGCAAAAGGACAGAGGACTCAAGGAGTCCTGCGGGAGAGATTAACCTGTCCTCAAAACAACCCAGAACACATAAAACACACACAAACACACACACACACACACACACACACGCTCCCTTTAAGGCCAAACATCAAACATGACAAAAGCATCTAAGTGCATCTAATCTCACCAATCACTCGATCACAAGCCTAACGCACTAAATTAATTCAATTAAATTTAAAAAAGGCATTTTATACACAATTAATTGTATATTTCATATCTGAGGTTAATTGCAAGAAACAGATGATGATAAAAGAAAAAAGTCTAAACATCTTTCAGCTGTTTTACGTCATGTTTCTGAGCGTTTTAGAAGATCGCGGTACAAAATAAAAAAAATAATAAAAAACCAAGGAAAATAGTTTTACACTGATTTTGCTAAATCAAACAGATGTGAAATGTAGTGGTCATAATAATAATAATAATAATAATTAAAGGAAAAGGAAAATATTATTATTATTCAGTTTTTGTATTGCCATAATGAAGTGTTTATAATAATAATAATAATAATAATAATAATAATAATAATAATAATAATACAATTAAATAATGATAGTAATACTAAAAATGTCATTGTATTATATTCCTGATTATCATATAATACAATAATAATAATAATAATAATAATAATTATTATTATTATTATTATCATTATCATCATCATCATCGCTGAAGTTTTCTCATCTCCCAATGATGTGTCTGTGTGTGTGTGTGTGTGTGTGTGTGTGTGTGTGTGTGTGTGTGTGTGTTCTCCATTCTATAAATGTATTTAAATAGGACGTTTCCTCCACAGCACGTGACCACTAGGCTTTCAACTCCTCCAGCATAAATACTTATTATTTAAAGTGTATATTACAATTAAATAATAAATAAATATAAACAATATATAAAAATAATAAAATAAAATAAAATAAAGTCTTTGTTGGACTCTGAAATGATGCCCGGATCTCACACACTACTGAACTGTAACACAGTGTTGCAGGTTTAATCCACACGGAAAAACAAAACTAACAAATAAACAAACAAATAAACAAACAGCAGCAGCAGCAGCAGCACAGAGTCTCAGCTCTCAGCAACTTGTCCGCTTTTCTTTTCTCCTTCATTTCTTTCTAAACCAACTTTTTTTTCTGTTTGAGATAAACGGAGCTGAACCCGAATTATGAAACAGGAGTAAATTAAAGGAAGGCACTTACGTTTAATCTGCCGCGGGTTGCTCTGCTTTCTGCGGGACATGGCTGCTGGGAAGCCGGTGCTAACGGGGACACCGAGCCGGGCGACGGTGCATCCAAGAGCCGGAGAGTCGCTGGAGAAGAGCGGGAGGGGAGAGAAGGGAGTGAAGGCGTGTGTGTGTCGTGCGCACTGTTTCTTCTTGTGCCTCTCCTTCTACTCCTCCTTCTCTCTCTCTCTCGCTCTCTCTCTCGCTCTCTCTCTCGCTCTGAGGTGAGGGAGTGAGGGAGGGACGCTGCACGGTGCGCCGCTCCGCCGGAACTGACTGAGGAGGTGAAGGCGTTTCGCGGTTTTGTTTTTGAAGATAAGGTTTGGGCCTCGCCGCGCACCGTATACGAACTTTACTTTAAACTGCGCGTGCGGTCCAAATACTGGCAACACAATTACACCATGGATTTACAGTAGATTATAGTAGTCTGTCTGTATGTCTGTCTGTCTGTGTGTCTGTCTGTCTGTCTGTCTGTCTGTCTGTCTGTGTTTGTCTGTCTGCCTGTCCATCTGTGAGTGTCTGTCTGTGTGTTTATCTGTCTGTGTCTGTCTGTCTGCCTGTCTGTCTGTCTGTCTGTCTGTGTCTGTGTGTTTATCTGTCTGTCTGTCTGTCTGTCTTTGTCTGTGTGTCTGTCTGTCTGTCTCTGTCTGCCTGCCTGTCTGTCTGTCTGTCTGTCTTTGTCTGTGTGTCTATCTGTCTGTGTGTTTGTCTGCCTGTCTGTCTGTCTGTCTGTCTGTCTGTCTGTCTGTCTGTCTGTCTGTGTTTGTCTGTCCGTCTGTGTGTGTGTCTGTCTGTGTGTTTATCTGTCTGTGTCTGTCTGTCTGCCTGTCTGTCTGTCTTTGTCTGTGCGTCTATCTGTCTTTGTGTCTGTCTGTCTGTCTGTCTGTCTGTCTGTCCATCTGTGTCTTTGTCTATCTGTAGGTCTGACTGTCTGCCTGTTTGTTGGTCTTTTTGTCTGTCTGTCTGTTTGTCTCTGTTTGTCTGCCTGGTTGTCTGTCTGTTTGTCCACCTGTTTGTTTGTTATGTTAACATTATTCATTCTGAACTATAGACTACACAGGAGGCACCATATAACATCCAACTAACACTCCGCAAAATCTGACCAAAACAGATGGATGGATGGATGGATGGATGGATGGATGGATGGATGGATGGATGGATGGATGGATGGATAGATAGATAGATAGATAGATAGATAGATAGATAGATAGATAGATAGATAGATAGATAGATAGATAGAAAAAAAACTAATTTTGTAATTACAAAAAAGATTATTGTTGTTTTTGTTTGATTGTTGGCTTTTTTAAACATCTATTTTATTGTTAAACCTATACAAACACCTCATTTTATTATAAAGAATTATGAAGAAGGTACTATATTATAATACTAATAACAATAATAATAATAATAATAATAATAATAATAATAATAATACATCCATACATAAACACATACACTTAGAATAATCAAGAAAATAGAAATAATATTATATTTGTTCAATTGCTAAAGAGCTTAAAAAAAAACATTTGCAGAGACGAGAGAGATAATCATCGCTTATACTAGTGAAAGGCCGTACATTTCACATGTAGGCCTTTAACGTCCTACCTGTCAATTAATCCACCTCTTAATACCGTCATTATGATGTCACGGTTATGGAAACCATACATTTTATACAATAGCACAGCTTCTAAAGCAAAAACCCACTTAACACTATACAAACAGTCTTCTTTCACTGCAGCCGCAGCTGCACTGCCTGCATACTTTACATCATCTCTAACAGAAGCATCAATATTAATCTCATAAAATAAACCTGGCTTTTCACTGCTTTTTTGTGCATTTTTTCTTTTTACGGTTCCCTGTGGGTTTGAAATTCAGGCAAATTGTGTGTTGTGCAAATTCTACAGGAGAAAAAAAAAACCCAAAATTATAAATGGTTCATAAAAAAGCTTAACAACTGTTTTCTCACGATGTCCAGCTGTTCTTGAAAAGTCCGTCTTGCGAATGGCTCTGTAAGTGTATCTGTGACCAAATCAATTTCATCTTCTCTTTCAGCCATTGTGGAGGGAAAAAACAGCTACTGTATTAAATCTCAGTGGTGGATAAAGTACACAAACCATGTACTTAAGTTAAATAGAGATACAGTAGATAAAATATTATTACAGTAAAAGTAAAAATGCTCCCTGTAAACTTTCACTGGAGTAAAAGAACAAAAGTATTTTCCTTCAAATGTACTTAAGTGTCCAAAGTGCTATGATTTATTATGGCTATAATGTTCCTATCCACCAATCTATTAATAGAATGATATTAATGAGTCAAACACTGATTGATATCTATCAAATTATCATGAACCCTAATCCTTCTTTTTAACTATTCTAAAAAAAATTGTGCAAATAAAGCCATGGATGTTGTGACAAGTTAGAATCAGGAGACTTTAAAAAAAAAAAAAAAAAACTCCACCGAAAAATAAATTTTAATCACAAAACTTTTGTTTTACTGATGCGCCAAGTCTCAAATAAACCACCAAAATCCGCCATGGTGCACACATCCGGCAATTAAAACCGTCCCTGTGGAAACATAGCAATAGTTCAATTTTCCAGTAATTTAAAACACCATAATTACTTTAAAACATTAACAAGTATATTTTGTCTTTATGCTCTATGTTTAGTTTGGTTTCACTAATATTAAACATAAATTTTTATAAAACATCAATATTTGTCCATGCACATATTGATTAGACTATTAAAAACTTAAAAAGGTAGTGAAACATATCAGTGTATTTTATTTATTTATTTTTAATTATTTTAAATCAAGTTTTTGGTGTGGGAGTCTTAGCACCCTTTTTTAGTACAGAATTTATTAGAGATTTTTATTTAATAAATTGTGCATTATTAAGTCAGTAAAAAAATATATATAAACATAATTACATATAACTTTTTAGGATAAAATATAAATAAATAGCCTTCCCGTGGGCTCACCACCTGCAGGAGGGACCGTAAGGGACCGGTGCTGAGAGGATTGGGCAGCAGTCGAAGGCAGGGGCCTTGACAGCCTGATCCCTGGACACGGAGAAGTGTCTGGGGAATCTGCTTAGACTGCTGCCCCCGCGACCCGAATTACGGATAAGCGGGAGAAGATGAAATGAAATGAAATGAAATATAAATAAATACATAATTACATAATACAAATAGATAAATTATTTAAATAATAATAGATAAAATAAATAAATAAATAAATAAATGATAATACATTATTATTATTATTATTATCATTGTTGTTATTATTATTATAATAATAATAATAATAATTATTATTATTATTATTATTATTATTATTATGAAAAGTAAATTCAGTTGGCTAATTTGTTTCCATTCAGAATGCCCACATCATGAGGCAAAACCATTATGGTTTTCAATCTGGCATCACCAATCTTTCGCAAGAATTTTCTACAAAATAAAAACAAAGGAACAAAAAAAAGTTAATTACGTATCTCCTACATACCAACACACCAACCCACCAACCTACACACACACACACACACACACACACACACACACACACACACACACACACACACACACCCTGAGCCTGAAGACTTTTTTCCCCCTCGTGTTTGGCTTCATATATAGTAGAAGAAATCCGGCAACATCCACGTCATGGCAAATCCCTTTTATCGTCATTACTCAGATTTGAAGTATCATTCCTTAAACAGAGGCAGGGCCTGGAAATCGCCTCCTTCAATTAGCCAGTTGAACTGCCAAGTAAGACGAGCAAGTCGCCTGTGAAATTATCTTGTAACCCAATTCGGGGCCTTTGGAACGGAGTGAAAAAACGACGGCATAATTTCGAGGGGGTTAAAACTAGTCAACAGTGCTGCACCTTGAGGAAGGCTTTTATCTGCCTCGTGCCAGTCTGCCTCGGCTTCCCTTACCCAGAACAAGCTGGCATGAGGCAAAGTCTCTCAGCTTCTCTTTCTCTCTGTCTCTCTTTTAGCTACAGGATCTAAAAGTAACAGAAACAGGCTCCGTTCACCATCTGTGGCTTGGAGTTTGGTGTTTGTCCAACTTCAGAACGGACTTCAATCTCGAACTGCCTTGAGTTTGGTAGAAAAACGACAAAAAAAATTCTTCATAACCGACTCTCAACCTTGTTTTAGCAGAGACTCTTGTTTATAAGGACTACTGCTGTAAACATGGATACTGTTTTGCTCAACCCGGGATCCCATGTTTGCTTGTATTTCCTGTACTATACATTGGTTTAAAAATCTGGTGTCACATGGCCTGCATTTTGAATTTCTACTGAGTCACACCAGGAGGTGGGTAGTTGTGGGTTTGAGTTATGGAGGGATACGGGTTTTCCTGGTCGCTGTTGCACCGGGCTTCTTGTTAGACATGTCTACATGTGGATTTCTATAAATCTGCAAATGAAATTGTAGTGATTTTAATGAATCTTTCTGACTACAACAAATCAGAAATCAACTGATAATGATATATAGGGTTTTTTCAAGTCTTTCTCATTCTCTTCAATGTTTTTAATTTGGTCCAAAGAAGAGAAACGGGTATAAAGAGTGACAGTCATATGAAGTCAGAGTTGGATGTGTAGAAGTGAGACTTTGTCTATCTACATTTGATTAGATGTTGTTTGCTGATGTCTTGCTAAAGAGACAAAGTGGGAAGTTTCTAGTTCCTGGATGAGGCATTGTTGTAAAAATTTTTAGTCATGTTTGTTTTGATGTTTTGATCAACCAAGTGATTTAACGAAAAAATCTGTAGCTTTAAAAAATGCATTACTCACAATAGATTAGATCAATACAGCTTTTTTTTTTCCAAAGATTTTTCAATATCACTATTTTTAACACATTTTTAAAACACTTCCCAGATGACATAAAACTCAAAAGCTCCCTTCCTCACTACATATGTTGGTTTCTCAAGAGCCAAACTTTATATTTTTATTACTTAATGTCCAAACAAGGGGCAACTACCATTCATCCAATATATAGCATTTAATCATCTAGCTGAATAGAAAATCATTTATGATATATATTATTTTGCTTAACGTTTAATAACTTTTTACGCAAGTATTTGTATTGTGTCAGTTTCTCATTAACAGGACTCCCAAAAACAGTTGTGGTACAGTAGGAAATCCCGGCACATTCAAACCATTCGTTGAAGTTTTTGATGTTTTTAGCTTGTGTAATAAATCCACATGACCTACACTTTTTGAATGGCCACTAAATATATTTTTACTCTACATTCATAGTCAACTCCCATATCAGAGTTGTTTTTTTTAAAGTGTTTTATTCCCCTTGTAAACACATAACATTCACATTTATAAGACTTGGAAGATGATCTTATCCAGAGTGATTACTATTATTATTATTATTATTATTATTATTATTATTATTATTATTATTATTATTATTATACAACTAAGCGGTTGAGAGTTGAGGGTTTTCAACCCACAACACATCATACTTTTCAACCGTTCTCCACTTTTCAAATAGTTGCATATAATGTCATGGAAAAAACTTGTTCATGTGTCACGTTATAGCAGCTATGAACAGAATTTCCCTTACCATCATCCCCTTTTATTTCCTGTCTATAATTAGGTAATAAGACAAAAATAAAATTACATCAGAAGTAAAAAGTGACTGACACTGGAGACTCCTTCCATATAATTATATACAACACAATAATTTGACATTCAATTTTTTACATCAACATATTTTATTTGAATTTGTTCAGTTTGAGTTTTTTTAATGTAAAGCCCCTGTATGAGTCAGGTTAAGATGGGAAGTTGGTTATGGAAGATTATTGAAGATCTGATGAATCAGTTTCAACAATTCAGCAGCCTAAAATAATGTTGTTTTTTTAGATTGCAAATCAGTCATTCTGGAAAAAAATTATTAATAAAATAAATAAATATATATATATATATATATATATATATATATATATATATATATATATATATATATATATATATATATATATATATATATATGTGGAATTATATATGGAATGTGGAATGTGTGTGTGTGTGTGTGTGTGTGTGTGTGTGTGTGTGTGTGTGTGTGTGTGTGTGTGTGTGTGTGTGTGTGTGTGGTTTAATATGAAAGTCTGTATGTTAATTGACCTTGTATTGTTATAGGTCATCAGAATGCACCGGTATTATAAAATGCCTCCAAATTTATGAACTCACTCCTGGTTATATTTTCTTATCACCTTCACCACCCTCTTTTCTCCACCGCTCAAGGTTGGATCACAGGCTAGAAGCCACATTCTTGTACCACTTCTAGAAACCTCAAATCTTTTTAAAACAATAAACGAATAATACGGTGCTGCTAAATGAGATATAATTCCAGGCTAAGATGAACACGCCATATATAAAAGCCACTGTACCTTCATACAAGCATCAGAAATATCCAGAACCCTTTAACCGCCGAACATTCTGTCGCGATTTGTTTTTCACAGCTGGCTAAAATGAATCCATGGGCTATATGAGGTTTTATAATTCGTAGGTTTTATAATAGTGGTGTGATGCACATATGGACAAAGGAAACATTGGGTTTTCACAGCTGGTGAATTTGAATAAAAAAAATTATATTTCAAATCCACAGATGTTGCAGTAATATTAGTGAAAAAAGAGGTTTGGGATTTTATTTAAAGGGGATTCTTATAGAAAATAGTTGAAGGTAGGGGGTGTGGTCAGCGACGGTCATAATGTTATTATATATTTCATATTTATTTTATTTTATGCATGTTTAAAATTTTGACACTATATACAGTATAAAAAGTAGAATTTTTGTACATAATTTAAATGTATGTAATTTAAAAGTGTGTGTGTGTGTGTGTGTGTGTGTGTGTGTGTGTGTGTGTGTGTGTGTGTGTGTGTGTGTGTGTGTATATATATATATATATATATATATATATATATATATATATATATATATATATATATATATATATATATATATTTATAAAATATATTTTGTCACATTTCTTCATTTATTTGTTGGTTCATTTTTATTCAATACAAAAAACTAATTCTTACTCATTTCTTGTTTCTATATAGTTGATCTATTTGTACTTTTACAATTTTTCTTTTTATAATAAAAAATATTTATTTCATTTATCTGTTTGTTCATTCTAACAAATACATCATTATTTACTTCATTCTTTTTATTTATATTTATGTACGTGTGTGTACATTTTTCATGAAATTTTGATTGCCTTTTTATTATTATTTGAATAAAAAATGTTTTATTATAATTAAACAATATACAATATACAGTAAAATCCAGCCTGACTTCCCCTAACAGCACTGCAGAGCAAGCATTATTGCTAAATGCTTGAGAGAGCATCACCTTAAACACTCCCAGTTGGTTTCGAATCATTTTCCATTCCTGAAACAAACACAGCTGATATATTTTAAACGTATTCGCTTTCAACTGTTGTTCTTTAAAACCCACCAAAGTCCCCCATAAGATCCAGAGTTATTTCCACCCCTCCCTGTCCCCTCCACACTCCTGTGTTAAATCCCTCAGGACGAGTTGGACTTTACTTCCATGGCCACTGGGCCTGACAGGTACAAATCTGTTTGGGGTGGAGGATGCCTGTACCTTGGGCTGGACCAGATGGTTGATATAATTAACATGATACTGTTCCCATCGCTGGGGAAATCAGTAGCATGCAGTTCACTCTTGTGGTAATCTAAAGAACATACAGTGTGTGTTTGCCGTGTCACTGTGTGTGTGTGCATGTGTGTGAGTGTGTGTTGAGGGGTGGACATTTCTAAAGGGGAAACCTGGGAGAATTTAATGTGATGATGAATTCATTAGCGTTGCCAAATCGTATTGACATGCAGTAGGGGTGTAATGGTGTATCTGTATTTGTTTAGCACTCTGAGGACTTGTATTCGGATCTGTTTATTGGTTTGTATGCTTGTTTGTTGATTTGTTTCCTTTCAGAAAACTTGTCAGTAAGCATCTGGTTTAGAAGATACGCACAATGAAGGTTACCCAAGCAGAAATCTTTTTACTTTAATGATCAAATAAAGTTTGTGTTTGTTAATATGAATAAAAGGGGTCACATGAGGTTAGTTTTTTCACTGTGTTTTTTCAACAACAATTACAGTCTGATTATTTTAAATAGAAAATCAGCAAGTTAGCCGTATTGATTTGATTTCTATGCAAAACACAAAGAATATGCACTGGTAATCAGGTGTCAATTAAATTACTATATCAACAATAATTTGCTGCGTTGTATAGTAACCATTCGCACAAGGATTTGTATGTTGTATTTTATTATATCAAATATAAGGTTTCTGTATTAGGTGCAGACATCAATCAGTATATATTTGACTGCAAAGCTGTTTTTTATTCTTTATCATTTTGAACTAATTCTTTCTTACTTTTCCTTTGCACTGAATGTTGCACTTTCCGTTGTTAACTTTAAGTTTTGCGTAGTTCTTTGTTGCTTTTTTGTAAATTTATGTTGTCAGATGTAGAACCTCAGTCCTGGGGGAATGTTGCTTTGTTTCACTGTGTACTGTATATGGTTGGAATAACAATATTCTATTATTACTTATACTATATATTATATTACTTATTAGAAATAAAAAATTATAAATATATATACATGCATGGTTTTTTTTCTTAATCCCTATTCTGTTTACTGTTAATATTGCTTAAAGTTTAATATTTGATGTTGTTTGCTCTAGTTTGCCTGTAGCCTCACTTAAGCATTGTACAAACTGTCACTGACATCTGTACATACAGTATGACAATTACTCTTAAAACCACAAAGCCTACTTGACTTTACTTTAAACTTTTTAGAAACTTTTCTTTTATAGAAATTATTTACCCCATGTATTATTTTTTCTATTATTATCATTAAATAAACAAAACCACTGTTAACCCTATTCCAGCCATATTGGTTCTTCCCCAAACTGTTTCCACAAACATGGAGGCACACGATTGTAAAGGGTATCTTGGGATGTGGTAGAATACATTTTTCCTTTCACCTGATCTACCAGACCCAGTCCTGTTCTGGCATAACGAAGCCCCTGTGCACAAAGTGAGCTCCATGAAGAAATGCTTTACATGGGTTAAAGTGGAAGATATTTGGTGGCCTGCTATAGAGCTCTGACCTCAACCCTACTGAACTTAGGGATGAATTGGAACACTGACTGAACCCCAGGCCTCATAACCTCACCTACATCAGTTCCTGACTTTACTAACACATTTACAGCTAAATGACCACACATATCCAATCTAGTGAATCATCTTCCCAAAGAGTGGAGATTGTAATAGTGCAAATAGGGACTTAATGTGAAATGGGATGTACGAAAGCTTGTACAAATATTGATTTCGAGTCCACAAACTTTTGTGCATATAGTGTAAAAAGTGAGAGGGTATGGAAGCAACAGTAATGTAACAAATGTTTTTTTTAGGACCGGTCAGCTAAGTTTTATGTAACAGTCACGGTCTCTGTGGTATAAGAGAAATCTATATATTTTTTCTATTACGGCACGCCCGATTGTAGCATTTTATGTAAAAATCCTTCAAATTCTGCACGAGATCGTGTTGTAACGGTAGGATTAGCGTGTCGCGGACCGTTCCAACGCAGAAGGCAATCATGTGAAAATCAAACGCTGCCATCCTGGCTTAAGAGCAGCATCAGCAGAATGCCTTGAAGATCTGCCATTTGCTGTCATGCTGTACGACGAGCGCACCAACTGGCATTAGGGGGACTGGCGTCCATCCAGGGGTGGCGAGGACAGAGGTAGAGAGAGGATGAGTGTGTGTGTGTGTGTGTGTGTGTGTGTGTGTGTGTGTGTGTGTGTGTGTGTGTGTGTGTGTGTTTGTGTGTGTGTATGTGTGTGTGCACGCAAGTGTGTGTTTGGTCACACAGACAGCTGGAGGAGTGGGCCGTGTCAAGGCTATCCACGCCTGCCCGTCTGCTCCGAGGCAGACACGACTCAAGGTCTAATGGTAAAGATGAAAAAAAGAAAGAAAGAAAGAAAGAAAGAAAGAAAGAAAGAAAGAAAGAAAGAAAGAAAGAAAGAAAGAAAGAAAGAAAGAAAGAAAGAAAGAAAGAAAGAAAGAAAGAATAAGGATAATATACAGAAATAGAATAACTACAGCACTGAGCAAAGCATCAACAACAACACCACTAAGAAAATGTCATCAAATGGAGCCCCCCGCGTGGCTCGCCTTGCGCTCCTCTCCCAATAATTTGCTCTTCTGTTTGCTTTGAGGTGCCATGCCAGCGCAAGGTATGCTACGCAGAGAGACGCACTGGCATCACAGCGGCATCGGCTTGCAGGAGGGCAATATCGGTGTGCCACGTTCCCGCCGGTCATGGCTGCGACAGCCCCCCCTTATTTTTTCGGATGGCGTCGGCAGCAGCCGAGCGCAAACAGATGTCTGAGAGCGTGCCCGCTCCGCCACCCAGCCTGCCAAGCCGCACCATGCCGTGCCAACCCGCCGGCCATCCGCACAACCACTCATCCCTCTTCTCTCATCTCTTTTGCTCCTTTTTCTCTCCATTTCTCATCGTTTCACATCCAGTCCCCATCGCCTTCTTTCTCTTCTGCATCCCGGGAGTCGGCAATCCCTGCTTATTCGAACCTCAGTGTTCAACTGTCCTCATAAAATCAATTAAGGCTCTCTTAGTAGCCAGTTCTAGCGTTTTTAGAAACTGATAGTATAAACTCAGGGTGCTTTTGTGTGTCCTTACTGTGAGAGGAATGAAAAAATGGACTTTTGGCTAAAGATTCCCAAAAGCACAGCAGCACTCTCTCTTCATCTTTATAATTTTTGACATTTTCACATTGATAATAATTTCAAAATTTGTATAAATAATTTTTTTACATTATAGACACTCAATTTGCACTTATATACATTTACAGTTTTGCAGCACAAAACCCTGTATTTTTTATTTTTACAGGATTGTACTCTGACCAAGTAATTAGGGCAGTGCAAGAGTTTACAGCAATGCATTATGGGATATCTAATCATTTCAGATTTTGAAAACAACAACAAAAAATCCCATAAGAAATGGACTGGATTTGAAAAACATTTCTGGAAGTGGAAATGTTGCCCGATAAGGACATTTTTACGCTTGATTTGATTCTGTTTATGCGTTTTGATGTGTAAGTCGAGTGCCTTTTATTGTCATTAAAGCCGTATACATTGCATTATGCGATCAATCGAAACAGCGTTCCTCCAGGACCATTATGCTACATGAAACAACAGAAATTAATTAACAAATGAACACTAGATAACCGAAATTAGGACACTACATAAAGTGCTCGTGTGCAAACAACATTTAGTGCAAACAGCAAGTTAAATGTGAAAATGAACACAGTGACGGTGCAGTGCCGAGCAGTACAGAGTGTTAGTTTGTGTGTGTGTGTGTGTGTGTGTGTGTGTGTGTGTGTGTGTGTGTGTGTGTGTGTGTTACACAGTCTGAATGTACAGGGTCTGAATGCTTCAGTACCTTGAATGCTTGGTAAAAGACTGGTATAAAATAAATAAATCAAAGATTTAGGTATATATATATATATATATATATATATATATATATATATATATATATATATATATATATATATATATATATATATTCAAAGATATTGAAAAATCACGTCTAGCAGTGTTTAAAGAAAACAATCAGATGCGTATTGATATCGCCTCAGGGTTCCGGTAACGTTATCAATATCAGAAATTGCGTTTTTGTGCAATGACGATAGTTTTGATTGAAGTGAACACAGTAAACATTTTGCCAGAATCGGTAAATAAGACATTGTGCTTAAAACAAACACGATCCCTCTTTCAGTAGAAGTTTATATTTTAGAGGTTCAGAAAACCTGTGGTCTTGGTGAAGCGCTGAAACACGTCCAGACATCTTTTCGAGTTCATTCAGTGTGAGAGATGCTTGACTCTATACAAACCTAGCTGAGCTACAGATCAACATTAATGCCAGGATAATTACTGGCAATTTTTACAGCACACAACAGCACAGCAGTCTTTTAGGCTAATCCCATTTTTTACTCATAACAAAGCATAGATATACTCAAATCCGGTCAAAAGTCTGTGCACGGTTCCTTTATTGTCTTTTTTTGTTTTAAAAAAGCTGGTGAAATGATGAAATAACTATGTAAAGAACTATCAGCACATAACCCATCAGTGGCTTCATGGAACATTCTGGTTTTGCTCAAAGAAGTTCAGGTTTACTATGTGAGTTTTTAAAGACAAGAGAGTGGCAGTGAATGTTATGCTGTGCACAAAATTGTCAGACCCTAATTACAGAACAACCTGTTCTCACCCTACCATGCTTAACCCCACCCTGCCCTGCCCTACCACGTTCTACTAGATTTTCTACAATCTCTATACAGGTTGCTCTAGTTTACATCATATTATTTAGCATTTGTGCAAATGGCTCCATAGTGGACATTTCTTCCACCAGTGAAATTCACTTTTACCTCCAGGTTAGGATTGTTAGATTGGAAATATTGTGTATTTAATGGTATTGATTGCATTTGGAATTGTAAGATTTTGATTATTGCACTTTGTACGATTAAATGAGTAGAAAAAATATATAAATGAATTCTAAAGTAAAAAATTATTTTTTGGTGTGATCAAAAACAATAGAAAACTATTTTCTCATTTTTATTTGCTTTCAATAGTAAATAAAAAAGAAATTAAAGCATCATTATTCACATTTTTTTTTTTTAAACGAATGAGCGCAACATTTCTATTTCCAAAAAAAACAAAAATAATACTTTTTCAAATCCAGTTCCAGTATTTTCCATGTTGTATGGGATAGATTTTTCCCTTTGATGTCCAAAATAGATATCTTTACTATATGTTTATGTTTACGGTTTTGCAGTACTGTATTGCAGATGTTTGTTGAGGTTTGTTGTGGCCCCTTACAGTGGAAAAAATCTTCCAAGGATGATATTATTAAACTGATTTAATTTATGTTTATTACAACTTGTACTCAAAGATGCCATTGGAACTATGTGATTTGTAAAATGTAGCTTGCAGTGATAAACAGCACCCCCAGGGACCCACAAAACTCACTTTGAGAACTCCTATTGTATTGTCCAAAAGGCCATGATCCAACAATATCAAAACAATATGAGGAAACAAGACCTAAAATTCACTGAACATGTTTATGGAGAGTAAAAATGTTGTTGTAGTCCATATTTAGAAAGTAAATGCTTTAAACACTGTTCGGACTAAATGGGTTAATAATAGCTCTAATTATAGTTTAGTCATAATTATAATTAATGGCTATGTCTATTATTCTCAGTATAACCCCTGAGGATCTTAGTAAATTATACAATACAATATATGACAATATATGAATAATATATAAACTAAGAAAATGACCGAAGATGTTCCATTATGAACACTGTAGTAGAAGGACAGTATAAATTGAAAGTGAGATACAGTACATGTCTGGGAAGTCTACAATGAGATATTGGTGAAGCATCAAAAACAAAGCTTTGTCTCAGAAATAGTCAAAATATGCAGACAAAATATGAACATATGTATTGGGAAACCTGACCTTGAACAGGGTGTCTTGTAAGATTTAAATGTCTTGAATCAAATTGAATCCACTTTACCTTCATAATCTATAAACGCATACGGTTTATAACATTACCGAGCTTTTGAATAAAAGCCCTGCAATGATCGTGAGATACGACTGTCATAAAAATGAAGAGGAGCTAATGTTGTGATGTCACGCTGCCAAAAAAAGACGAAATAAAACAAAATGCGAACGTACCGTACTTCACTATACACTTTTATTTTGCCATTTTTTTTCCTTTTTCCCAGTGACTTGTACCAGATGGATGTGTTTGCTAATTTGATTGTGTTATCTGAGCGAAGTGTGAAGTTTCTCTCTCGAACGCGACGCCATCTGATCGATGTCATCTGTATCCATGCGTGATGTGCAGTCTGCGCCGCTCGTCTACGACACACACCGCTTCCTGAATCGAACGTCGAAACCGCAGACTAAAAACAGAGCACATGGTGTCAAGTAGTGATTTCAATTACCGAATAATGTGGCCTAATTATGGGGTAATTAGAATGAATGCTAATGAATGACCCTACCTTCATAATCCCAGCATGAGTAATAGGTGGTTATGGAACAAGAGGGGTGTCACATGACCAAGATGAGGTCATGGGCAGTCAATATCACAATAGAGGACTTAGCTGAGGACTGTAGAATGGGCTTTGTAATACATTCAACTCACAATATCACAACAATATGGAGGAAAGAAGACCCAAATCTCATTCTACAGGGTGGGTGTGTATGTATTGAAATAAATTGTACATGTACTTTATTACATACAGGTGGCGTCAACCAGTTTCCTCAAACGGCCAGGAATGGAATGCACAGTCTTCTGAAGGATGTCGTTTGGGATATTACTGAGAACCTCCTGAATTTGTTCTCCAGTGTGTGCACCCTTGTCCTGTACACCTACTCTTTTGCGTAGCCCCACCAAAAAAATCACATTAAGTGAGATCTGGGACTCTTGGAGGCCATTCATGAGGTTTGTGTAGTCCCAGCCTACATCCTGGAAAATGCACAGTAAAAGAAAAAAATGGGATGGTGCACCATGCTGCACGAAAATAAGGTTGCTAAGTACTACAGTATAGCTATTAAATATTGCCTAGTTACTTTTCACCCACCCTGTACATGCTTATAGCAGGCATACGTCGAATTCTGTAGGAATCTGGGACAGATACATTTTTTTTTTTGTTGCAGTCCATATTAAGAAATAAAACCCTTTTAACACTGTTTATTATAGCTTAGTCATAATTATAATCAAAGGCTATGTTTGTTATTCTCAGTATTACCCCTGAGGATCTCAGTAAATTATACAATACAATATAAGACAATATATGAATAATAAATTAACAAATAAATGACCACAAATGTTCCCATGTGATCACTGTAGTAGTAGGACAGTATAAACTAAAAGACATACATACATACTGTAAATGTCTTGCCAGTCCAAAATGAGATACTGGTTGAGCATCAAAACCAAAGCTTTGTCTCAGAAGACTACTACCTTTGTTGACAAAATATGGACAAAAGTATTGACACCAGACTCTTCCAGCAATATGTGGGTCTTCCCCAAACTGTTACCACAAAGTTAAAGGCACACAATTATATTGGATGTCTTTGGATTTGGTAGCATTACATTTCCCCTACATATGCTTTACATTGGTTGAAGTGGAAAATCTCAAGTGTCCAGCTTTAAGGGTTTTGACAACCAACCCTACTGAACACATTTGGGATCAATTGGAACGCTGATGAACCCCAGGCCTCCTCAACCAACATCATTATGTGACCTTAGTAACACCCTTTTGGCTGAAAGAGCACAAATCTCCTCAAACAATTTCTAAAAATCTACTGAAACATCTTTCCAGAAGAGTGAAGGTTATTATAAGTCGAAAAGCACATAAGAATCTTATGGTCAGGAGTCCACAAGCATTTGTCCGTATATACTGATGGAATATGAGACTAAAATCATTACTTTGATTCTTTTGATGATCAAGTATCAGTCAGGATATGAAACCAGTCAGTCCATTATTCAGAAGCGTTTATTCAGTTTGCTTCTTAAAAATGTCCAGTTGTTTTCTCTTTATGGTATGCACCAAAAATATTTATTAGACTTTCTCTTTAACAATATGGTGTAAATGTATAGCATGTAAATGCATCTGTATCTAAAGTACAGTGAGAAAATGTGGATATTTACAATATACGATATACAATAATTTCCTGCACATTTTCTCATATTATCAGACAGTTTCTAAATAAGACATCTGAAGAATGCCCCATTGGCCAAAGCCTCATTTTTTTCCATTGACTTTAACTATAGAATGTACATAAAGGTCGAGTTCATCTCCATCACCAGCAAAACAAGCAATATTGCTGGAAATATACAGTACAATTCTTGCAAAACAGCAGGACTACTTAGGTAAAAGTACAAAAGTGCTCACTTGTGAATGGAAATGGTACTGATCTGAGAACTAATTGGTACAATTCAATGCTCCATTCTTCTGAGACGAATCAAACTTACTTCACACACACTCTCACCAGGAACACTGGTTTACGCTTGTGGTTTCCTGACAGGGTCTCATTTAATGCAATTCATGTATTGACTTCAAAGTAGTGAGAAACAGCATGCTTTCCCAGAAATGTAGTGGAGTAAAATATTCAATATTACATGTCAAAATATAGAAAAAGTTTCCCAAATCTAAAATTCTTAGATAAAGTACAAATGCTTAATAAATGTATTTAAGGACAGTTACAACAGACAGTGAGTTAGTCTGTAGTCTGTGAGCACTAGTGGTTATATTTTGCATCCTTTCCTAATATTATTATAATTACACATTCTATTATAGACAATAAGGATCTTTTTAATATTTAACGAGTTTTAGACTGTCTTAGTATTGAGCTGAAACGACATTTGTAATTCATTTTGTAGGTCAAATCCATCACGTGTCTTTTAAATACATGCTTTAATTGAAGAGATTAGACAAGCGGAAACACACTTCACATGCACAATATTGCGTTTGACAGTAGATGTTACAATGTTTTTTGTTAATATTAATAAGGAACAATAAAATATGAATATTGTCAGTTTATGCAACTATACATCAGTCAGCAAAAAAAAAAAAATAATTTTTTTTAATTAAAAGCTTTAAAAAGTTTTCTCTTTACATGATGTTCCAGGACATACACATAGATCCAGCGTTCTAGTTCATGGCAATTTATTCAAACTTGTTTGGGTAGTGTCTCGTCAACACCACCGTCAATGTAGTCAGCGTTTTCCACCACCTTCAAAATCCGGCTTATCAAACATACCAACGTCACCCATCAGGAACACATAAAACCTACATTAGCAGCAATTAAGATGTAAAAATGTATTAAAAATACAACAAAAATGTTGGAATATCGAATGGTTTATTGTATTAGCAATGTTATAGGGTTGCTTATAGAGGGTTATGGGGTGTCAAGGTCAGTTTTTAATGGTTTATTGGTTTTATTGAGTTTTGGAAAGACAATGTGAGGTGAAAAGAGAAGTAGTGCATAATCTTGAGTATTGAATATTCATTAAATTCAACATTGAACTTTGTATAGTTAATGTCTATCTGTATTCATTATTTGGTATTGAAAGTTTTTCATAGCACCAACACACTAATTCCGTGTACATGCAACCTGACACTTGACAATAGAGAAGATTCTGACACTTAATTCAAAAACCAGTACACAACTTTCAGTGCCTTGAGTCTTTTTCTTTTCCTTTTCTTTTTTTATTCTTTGCCTTGGTAAGATTGATCAGATAATTCATTTGAATGAGCTCAAATGTACATCTAGCATATGTATGTTTAATAAGCCGTGACATTGGGAATTGAAATCTTTAAGTGCATTTTTATGGAAATAAACAACAACGACAACAAACTCCTAGTTTTTCTCAGGCCGCATACATTTTAAACCTCACTGTATCGATAACAACTGTTATGTAAGTTATGTAAATGTTTAACAAGGTCAAACCAGCTATTTAATGACATTTACACAATAAAAAACCTGCTAAATAAAAAATCTATTATTATGCACACAAAAACAATATATGAATATTTGTATTCAGACATTATTTGTCTTTCATTTGTCTTTCATTTTTTAATAGAAAGTCATTCCAAGAAAATGAAATCAAGTGATTCGAATGACCCAAAGCAAAGCATCTTTAATAGACATTAATATATTAATAATACATTATAGTATGATCAACCCTCCTGCTGCATTTCAGCCAATCCAATCTCATTCTGTCTCTATGCGAAATCACTGCACACTGCGTAACGCACAACATCTATTTCTACCACATGCTTCAGGATGCTCTTAATGGCAGACGCACTTGACGCCAATGCTCGCGTTCGTTCGCCGATGAGCCTCCCATCACCCTAAGCTATATTCGTTTTATTCTTTGCTATTAAATATGTTGTAAAACACATTTTGAATTAATAGCTATACAATCAATCCAAAGGGGCATTTGTGTTTGCATTTGTTTGGGGTTGCCACTCATGAAAGGTGTATGTATGTGTAGGTGTGTGCATATAAGACACTGATGGAATGTATCCTCAAATTGGAACATGCATCTTCTTTTTCTATTGATTTGTATGTGTTCAATATGTTGGAATATTTTGATTCTGTTACAATCAGGAGTCAAATGGACCATACATGATTTTGACTTGAATGCCAGTTTAAGGCTGATAATGTATTGCTAGTAGTTTCAGGTATTATTATTATTATTAGCTTTACTATTATTAGCATTGTGGATTCAAATTGATCCAATCTACACCTTCACCTCTCCCTCTATTATTTTTCTGAAACCCCTGAAGCCCCCGCAGAGTACCGACAATATTATTAAGAACACAAGACAATACCTTTTATGCCTTGTTATTATACATTATTCGCTATCATGGGCGCCGGGGTGTAATATACTCCCCTGGTAATTTATGTATGCATGGCAACATCATTTGGAGGCGTTGTTCAATTTGGCTTTGTGCGAATAATATACGATCGGTATCACCCAGCCATGGCATATGGATGCTGAGAGCATAGCGTTTCTACACACCGGGTTTTGACAGATTAATTGTCTTGAAATACAGCTGCATCCAATTTATGCCATATCTTCACATGTTTTTTTTTTTTTTCTCTTTCTTTTTTCCCCCCCTTTCGAACTGCCAAGGGAAATAGAATAGACAAAATATCGAGTTGATTAATCTATAATTATTAGATCACAAGGGTCCAGGTCTGGGGAGCAGCGTGGCTTTAATTACATAGTCACAGTAGTTATCGCAGCACATGACAGATGCAACAATAATGTCATGATGTCCTGTTTCAGAGCTGAGCTGCCAAATAATCAGCATCTCTTATTGACTTTGGACAGGAAATGGAATTGCTTCATATCATAATTCATATCATATCATATCATATCATATTATATCATATCATATCATATCATATCATATCATATCATATCATATCATATCATATCATATCATATCATATCATATCATATCACTATAACAGCTGAATGTTTCAGATATTTTAGTCCATCCTGCAGTCATGTGTTTGAATCCATCATATAGTAGTAGAGTTCCAAGGTGTGTGTATGTGTGTGTGTGTGTGGGGGGGGTGTTCTCTGTATCAGTGCCTGCTTCGTGCTATGCTTATAATACTGACTGCTTAAGTGACTGCATATGCAGAGTCAACCCTACACACACACACACACACACACACACACACACACACACACACACACACACACACACACACACACACACACACACACACACACACACACACAAAATCTCTTCCCCTCTCTCTCGCACACACACGAACCCACACAAAAGGAGTGAAAATGCATCAGAATAGGCCGAGTGTAGACAGCTCCGAGAAATAAATCTACATCTGCCTGCTTCCATGCAAAATAGGCCTGCCTGCCCTAATGGTGAAACCATCGATGAAAAACAGATAAAAATATTAAATATTCAGCCTCTCTTTTCAGCCAGTATCAAAAGCTGCCAGATGTGCGAGGCAGGAGTTGTTATCAGGCAGCCAAACGACAGGCATTGAAAGAAATTCCTCTGAATTTCCAAACCATATAAAAGTATTTTATGCCATGCAAATGAATGGTAATTTTTTTTTTTTTTTTTTTGCTGTGCCGAGGAGAGAGAGAGAAAAAACATGCCAATAAACGCTATCATTTGGGACTAAAACTCCAGAAACAGGAGGCACTTTCAATTCATACTGCCCGTCTCTGTTAGCCGTTAGATGCTGGAGATTGCCGCGAAATTAATCCATTTACCAATCTGTGGCTTCAGATTTTTTTTAAGGATTTCCTGTATGTTTTTTTTTCTATTTCCCCTCTTTTCCCGGCATATCAATAAGTTCCAATTGAAGAGAGGATTCTTTTGCAATTCAGGCATGTGAGGGCGATAACGGAGGAGTTGGCATGAGGAGAGGCAGAGATGGATTAATTATGCAGAGAACATGGAAATTCCGCTTATCATCGCTCAGCAAAGGAGCCCGGCTCGCACAATCAGAAAACCGGGATGAAGGGGGGGAAGAGGGGGGCGGAGGGAGAAAGAGAGAGAAGGAAGAAAGGGGAAAGAAATAACAATGCAGTGGCACCTTCCAGCCCATCATCTTACAAGTTCGATTTTTTTTTTCTTGTAATTAAAAAGTAACATACAATTATATTCGTATCTCAGAGGCAGACTATGAGTGGGTGTATATTAAATAATTGCATTGGGATATAAGGGTTGAGCAAGAGACAGAGACAGAGACAGGAAAGAAGACAGAGAAAGAAAGAGAAAAGGGAGAGACAGGGAGGATGTCTAGAAACCTTCTTACATTTGGGTGGATGTCCCCTGGGAAGGATTGAAGGATTCCCAAAATGAAAAAAAAAAGCATAATTTGAAACAAAGCTGTAACAGCACGTGTGCGGCTTTGCCCATATTCGTGGCCAGTTATTGAACTGATTTATTTAGCCCGCATTTATCGCCTGCTGCAAACTTTGAAGCTAATGTCCATGGCTTGACTTAGCAAATCCCCTCAGAGCGTGCGTGATATGGCCAGATCGACTTTTGTTCAGCCTTCATTTCCTCTCAGTTGATGGGAATGGCAAAAAAAAAAAAAAAAAAAGCGAGAGGAGGGGGTTGCTCACGCTGGATTATTTTCATATTTCCATTAGACAAATTGGAAAACTTTGCAGCAGGAGCAGCAGCAGAACAAAACCCTCTGTTCGTTTTGCCGCTTACTTTTCTTAGGAACGGCACCAAAGGTATCCGACCTTCCCTAAAAACGCTCCGATAGACTCTTTTAAATTTCTCCCTCTATGTGAGAAATACATGCTTGCAGCACGTTACATGGTGTTTACTTTCCCTTTCAGTCTAATAAAAAAGATAGAAACAGAAACAAATGAACATTTGAAGGTACAAAGAGGGAGTCTGTACAGTGGTGTCTAATAGGAACAAACATTTGAGTATAACGATTCTGTAGTGGAGAAAAAACATGGGCTAAAAAACCTATTTGGTTTGAGTCAAGTTACAGTTCTGGTAAAAGTTTGGAAACACCAGGCTTTTAATGGGTTTGAGAGACACATGCATGTTAATTCAATTTATATTCAACAAACTTGGTAAAGTTTGATATGAAGATTTACTTTGTCCAAACAAATATAGACATTTACAGATATTAAACTTTATTTTTATTGAAAAATTCTTTTTCACCTAAATAACAGTTTATTTCTCCAAACATTCAGCTGAAATACTTTGCAATGCTTCTTGCGAAATATGTTCTATTATTTTGCTAGTTGGATTTTTTTTTTATGACTTTGTGATCCAGTTCATCCTAGAGCAGTTCAGTAGGTTTTAGGTGCAGTGACTGGGAAGGTCATTCCATGGGAGATAACCCTCCAGCCGACTGGAGTATACATGGGGTATATCGGAAGGAGAATAAATGCTGAGGATGGAGCTGCCAGGAAGGAGGAAAAGAGGAAGACCAAAAAGGAGTTTAATGGATGTGGTGAGGGAAGACCTGCAGGTAGTTGGTTTGAAAAAGGCAGGTGTAGAGGACCCCACTGTCCTCTACATCTGCCTCTTTTAAACCAACTACTTGGTATGGAGACAGATTATCCTCTGTGGAGACCCCTAATGGGAGCAGCTGAAAGAAAAAGACTTGTTTACCTTTGCATACAAGAAGACTATATAAATTCATTTCCCTGTTTCTAGCTTTTCCCAATCACTTTACTTGCAGCAGTCGTGGCACAGGAGAGTCACAGGAGTGCATTTGTCATTTGTACTAATTTCTGGAATAGTGAGTTGTTGTTAAGGCCATGTAGTGTGGCTGTCTTAACAGTGGCAAAGTAGGCAGAAAAATGACACAAAAACCTCTGAAGTCTTTTAAGGTTACTTTAATTGTTCTTCTCAGGGCATGAACCAGACAGTGGACCATTATTTGTCTAATTTTGATTTACCAACTCTTATTTTTAAAAACAAAGACACCAAAACTAACAAACACCAGTCATCCTGGAATGTGCACCTTCCATGTAACTAAAAAAGTAAAAGAATTATACAATGAATAAACTTGTCAAAGGCCATTAAAAGTTTAACACATTGCCCTTTTTTGCCCAGCAGTGTGTTTCACAAGCCTTAAAAGGGTTTCCTGTTGCCTGAACGTCTTCAGGACCAAACCAAACTGTGTAAATGTGCAATAAACAAATATAGAAAAAAAGAAAACTCCCACACCTTATGACAAATGTTGGAATTTAATATAATTGATTATTTTATTTATTTATTATTATCTTTTTTTTTACAGCATTAGACAGATGTCTTTATACAGAGCTACAATAATCTCATTTGCTACAATAGTCTCATATAATCTCATTTAATCTCACAATTGGGCAGTTAAGAGTTGCTCAATGACCCAGCAGTGGCAGTTTGATGGTGCTGGGATTTGAACACAATCAGAAGTCCAACATCTAATATAATTCAAAAGTGAAGAACTGGACAGCAGGGTCGAATTGTTTTGAAAGCATGCATAAAAAAGTTTAAGTTTTAGCTGTATTGTAGAGGAACTAAGCAGTGAGGATTGTAAAGAACCTTCAAGACTTCCATCCTGTCAAGATTATATTTTATTATTGCAAATCCTTTGACTTGTTAATTTAGCAAATCCTTTGACTGAATATCATGTTGTGACTTAAATCTATTGTATCTCTTTCATACACTTCCATTAACTATTTTAGAAATAAACTGGTTTTACCTTCTACAGCCACAGAGGCACTTTGCTTGAACTGATGAAGAATTTTTGTCAAAAAATTTCATGTTCACAACAAACATCAAAATGTAAAAGATTTACTTTCACCTTGGCATGATTGTTAGAATGGTTGGTATTTCCAGAATGGCTGATCTCCTAAGGTTTTCACGAACAACATCTGGAAAATTCAGACAAAAAGCATAAAAAAATAAAAAAATAAACGTCCAGTGAGCAGCATGTTCCATAGGCAGATCCATCATAATGTTGAGAGACATTGGAGAAGAATTGTCAGACTGCATAATGGCAACCGGAAGTCTAAATTATATCAAATGTACCACTCTTTATATCCATAAAAGACAAAACTTTCAGTTTGCTTGGCTGTAGCCTCCATTTCTGATTCTTGTTTGCAAAGGATTAAATCAAATGGGTTTTTTTTGCTGTTGTAGTCCATCCACTTCAAGTACCAGTGCCTTTTGAGATGCTTTTCTACTTTCCATGGATTTAAAGAGTGATTTACTGAAGCATTCCAGTCAATACGGCTACAGTATATCACTTCCACCCATTAATGGGGAAAATAATTCTTAAAACATGGGCTGACTTTAAATGGACTGCTCATAAATATAATTCACATAAAACATTCATTAAAGTTAATGTTTAATTGTTTTGGGGGGGACAATTTTACTCCTGTTCCAAAATTCTCACGTAGAAAAATTCATAAATAAAGTAGGACATAACTAATATTTATTGAAAGGTCAGAGGTACATAAATCAAGCGAGGTTAAAAATCGTTTTGTATAGTGTCCATTGGAATCTAACTGATAAAAGTCGATAGAATTAGCTTAAATAAATGATTAGACCAGGAAATCTGATCAACATTCATTATAAAAATCCGAAAAACCCTGCGTTTCTGCATCTAAGATCAAAGATGTCAAAGAACATCAGTATTGCCCCGTTTGTTCCTGCAAACCCACTGATCCCCTGTTTCAACGTCCTGAAGGTTTCACCCAAGCAGCAAACTCTTTGATCACACACTCGCCTACCAAAATGTCTTAGATCTGTGTCTCTATCTCCAGACAGACGAACGGATCAGTGACAACGGCGAGGAGAAAAGAACCCTTCTCATTTCGTCTGAAAATAAAGACGAGATACATTTAAATGTTGGGATTTTCCAGTAATAATGGGGAAAAAAGAAAGGAAGGGGCTGCCATTGTTTCTCCAATTGAGTTTAGTTCTTTTTTTCTCAAAACGGAAAACGTAAGACAGTCCCAGTGTGTCAAGCAGAATACTTTTTGTGCATTTTAACGGTATTCTCCGGATCTGGCCCTAAAGCAAGTGTCCTCAAAAAAAAAAAAAAAAAAAAAAAAAAAGAATATTAGATGCCCCAACATTGAACCTGTTGCAAAGACCTTGATTCTCTGCTTGATCAAGAAACTCTATGACAAAAAAAAAAGCCAGAAAGAAGTAAAAAAAGGGGAAAAGGAAGGAGAAAAAAAGATGAGACGAGTGTAGGATAGAGAGTGAAGATCTTTATCAAACGGAAAAACTCTTCGCCGGACAAAGAATTTTTCCACCACCATTCAAATGTGTCTGCCGAATGCTTGAGTGATTCATTACAGATGATCCTGTGGGGCCACAATAGACCAGAGAAATGAGTGATGCTATCTTGCTCCTGATGTCATTTTCCTGATCCGCCTCATCCCTTGGCCCTGTGTACCTCTATTAATTAGAAAGTAAGGGATTTCCACTCATCAGGCCGTGCCTCTCGCGCTCCATTCCACCACAAAGCTCAGGCTAACCCTATCTCCAGACCAAAACCTTCTTCATCTCCAAGAAAAGAAGATAAAACCCCAAATCCTTGGTCTGACCAACACGTCGTTGTCACCTAGCTGAATGGAGATACCTTCTGGAAAAATTTGATACATTTTATTTATTTAGTTGTTTTTTTAAATATACAAGTAAAAATTTTTACAATTCTAAGAATTTTATTAGACTTAATACAAATCCAGGGGTTAAAAAAATGATATAAATACAAACATAAACTGAAGTTGTTTTTTTGTTCTTGTTTTTGTTTAAACCTAAAATTGCTATTTTTTTTTTTATTTTTGTTCTGATCTAAACATCAATTATATTCAAAAATCAAAATACATTACCTAGACAAAAGTTTGTGGACACCTGTCCATATGGTATATGCTTTTTAAACATCCTATTCCACATTTAGTCCTCATTTGCTCTTAAAAATTAAGTTTGAAAAGATTTTGTATCGTGTTTGTAGGGTTTTGTGTTCCACAAGTTCATTCAGCTTTCCAATTTATCCCAAAGGTGTTCAGTAGGGTTATTGACAGCACTTTCAGATCTTCCATTCCATGTAACTCATTTCTTCATGGAGCTGGCTTTTCTGCACAGGTTTGGGTTTCCTAGTTGATTTAAAGGGAGGATTCAACAATACCACACCCCAAAAAAACATCCTTTACAATTGTGTTCCTTCAATTTTGTGGTAACAGTTTAAAGAAGAACCACATATGAATGGAAAAGTCTTGTGTTCCAATATTTCCACTGTCCGCTTTACAAAGTAATGTCATAATAATTAACATTCTATGAATTGACAAAAATCTGAATTAAAAATTGAAATTATGAAATGCTAAATTATACAAAAACATACATGTAAAACATAAATATTCTTTACAGGTACACAACTGTTGTAACTATTGCATAATGCTTGTAGAAGTGAAATAAATCTGCATTCATTCAAATAAATCTTTATAAAGACAATTTAAAAAATAAAGTTTTCAAAAGATTTATTATTTAAAACAATACAAATACACCTAAAGTCAGATACGAAGGAATCGCTTCAAATCAAGCACCAGAAGGAAGGAAGAAATTGTGCTCTCAGTAAATGTAGCATGTAAGTGAATATTTTATAAGCTGCTGCTCTGAAAATGTTTATTTATTACATTTACACAGTATGGCGCAAAAAACAAAAACCATCTAGTGAGCTGCAGTTCTGCAGAGAATAGGTTTAAGCTACCAGGATGCCTACAGTAATTCAAATGGCCACTCTTTTCACATTAGTGAGCAGAAAAGCATTTCAGAATGCCAGCTACAGAGGCAAATCAGTTTCAGTGGCAGAAGACCACAAGTGACCGTTCAAGTGACTCAGAAGGTTTAAGTGTCCAGTGACAGCAATGGTTTCAAGTGGCTTTCAAGTGAGTCACATGCTATATTTTTCCTAAAAACAAGAGTCACATGAAGCAGTGCACTTCCTCTTCCCAGCATAACAGTTCAACAGGAAGCCGATATCTTTCCACAGAAGCCTACACGTCTTCATTCTTTGTGATTTTTGACGCTGTTTTTCGGCCAATTACAACATGCTGCTGCTTGATCTTCTCAAACCGTGCCACATATGCAGTCTGCCACTGTGCCCATCTGTAAAGCACTAATGAACATTAAGATAATGTAAAGAGCAGATCATGCCTTCAGGGGCTAAGATTGGTCTGCTATTAAGCTCATCCTCATCTGGCCAGCCTGATAGCCATCTGCTACACTTCTCACCCAAGTTCTTGCCCTTGCATTTCTAATGAGACCTTACATGCTGGCTCATCTAGCCTTGGATGTTGCTAGGTGATATCAAAATCTATAGCCGCATTGTCCGCTCTTTGTGACTGTCACTTATTTTATTTTATTTCATTTTATTTTTTTGCTTGTTTACAAATCTGTGTGGAAGTTTAAAAATGAAGAAAGGAAGGAAGAAATGAATTAAGAAACAAAGGAAGGAAGGAAGTAAGGAAGAAAGGAAGGAAGGACAGAAAAATTGGAGGAACAAAGGAAAGAAGAAAGAAAGGAATGAAGGAATTAAGAAGGGTATATAGTAAGGAAGAATAGAAGGAAAAAAAGACAGAAAGAAAGGAAAAAGTGAAGAAAACAGAAAGGAGGGAATGTAAAGCAAACTTTTATTTTTTATTTTTTTTGGAATATATTTAAATATGTCAAGAAAAGACTGCTGTGATGCAGCTGTACTGCTACTACACGATTGTTGATTGTTTTCAAATTACAGCATATCTCAGGGTTTTTATCTTCTCCTCATACAGTGAGGAAAATAAGTATTTGAACACCCTGCTATTTTGCAAGTTCTCCCACTTAGAAATTATGGAGGGGTCTGAAATTGTCATCGTAGGTGCATGTCCACTGTGAGAGACATAATCTAAAAAACAAAAATCCAGAAATCACAATATATGATTTTTAAACTATTTATTTGTATGATACAGCTGCAAATAAGTATTTGAACACCTGTCTATCAGCTAGAATTCTGACCCTCAAAGACCTGTTAGTCTGCCTTTAAAATGTCCACCTCCACTACATTTATTATCCTAAATTAGATGCACCTGTTTGAGGTCATTAGCTGCATAAAGACACCTGCCCACCCCATACAATCAGTAAGAATCCAACTACTAACATGGCCAAGACCAAAGAGCTGTCCAAAGACACTAGAGACAAAATTGTACACCTCCACAAGGCTGGAAAGGGCTACGGGGAAATTGCCAAGCAGCTTGGTGAAAAAAGGTCCACTGTTGGAGCAATCATTAGAAAATGGAAGAAGCAAAACATTACTGTCAATCTCCCTCGGACTGGGGCTCCATGCAAGATCTCACCTCGTGGGGTCTCAATGATCCCAAAAAAAGGTGAGAAATCAGCCCAGAACTACACGGGAGGAGCAGGTCAATGACCTGAAAAGAGCTGGGACCACCGTTTCCAAGGTTACTGTTGGTAATACACTAAGACGTCATGGTTTGAAATCATGCATGGCACGGAAGGTTCCCCTGCTTAAACCAGCACATGTCCAGGCACATCTTAAGTTTGCCAATGACCATTTGGATGATCCAGAGGAGTCATGGGAGAAAGTCATGTGGTCAGATGAGACCAAAATAGAACTTTTGGGTCATAATTCCACTAAACGTGTTTGGAGGAAGAAGAATGGGACAGGGCGACTGCACTGTATTAAGGAGAGGATGACCGGGGCCATGTATTGCGAGATTTTGGGAAACAAACCTCCTTCCCTCAGTTAGAGCATTGAAGATGGGTCGAGGCTGGGTCTTCCAACATGACAATGACCCGAAGCACACAGCCAGGATAACCAAGGAGTGGCTCTGTAAGAAGCATATCAAGGTTCTGGCGTGGCCTTGCCAGTTTCCAGACCTAAACCCAATAGAGAATCTTTGGAGGGAGCTCAAACTCTGTGTTTCTCAGCGACAGGCCAGAAACCTGACTGATCTAGAGAAGATCTGTGTGGAGGAGTGGGCCAAAATCCCTCCTGCAGTGTGTGCAAACCTGGTGAAAAACTACAGGAAACGTTTGACCTCTGTAATTGCAAACAAAGGCTACTGTACCAAATATGAACATTGACTTTCTCAGGTGTTCAAATACTTATTTGCAGCTGTATCATACAAATAAATAGTTAAAAAAATATGGATTTCTGGATATTTTTTTTAGATTATGTCTCTCACAGTGGACATGCACCTACGATGACAATTTCAGACCCCTCCATGATTTCTAAGTGGGAGAACTTGCAAAATAGCAGGGTGTTCAAATACTTATTTTCCTCACTGTATATCACAGCAATTATTCAACACTTTGAAATGTACTAAAGAACAACATACTTTTTATCCACTTATAGCTACCATTGCTTACGTGGAAAGTCCACTTAGACGTTATAGTAGCTATAAACATTCATTCCCTCAGGTGTTTTTATTTTTTTTTATTTTAATAAAAGTACAGAATAAAAGAATTTGAATATTCAATACATCCTTGTTTTTGGAAACTAAGACACTGAATCACTCACTTAAACATTAAACATTGGTCCAAAACCCCCAAAACAACCCTGATTCATTGCTAACCAAGAACAACAAAAACACCTGTTTATTGCTAGCTTTTGGGTTCACCCGGAGCATCCCTTCTGTGGAGTGTCCGGATATACAAGTACAAGCAGTTACTATAGAAATGATTCTAAATGATTCTTAAGACTTTAGACTGCATGAAATAAGTGAGTAAAATGCCCATTCTGATGCTTGAGAAGCAGAAATGAAGGAAACACGATGCTAAGCAGTGCATTTAAAAGCCTCCACAAACCGCATGCGTGTGTGTATGTGTTTGTATTCATGTGTGATTGTGTGTATGTGCATGTGTGTGTGCATAATTGTCTGCGATTTTTTTCAAGGGTAAAGACCTGCAATTAGCAGATACGTGGGCGGCCATCGCTTTCGACATCAAAGTTCGTTCCTGCGGCGCAACACGGGAACGAGAAGCGAGTCTCTCAAACCAATACCCAGACCTGTCTTTTTCCTTAAACATGAAGACATTAAGGTTGATTAGTCGTTTTAATTAAAGCACGCTCCCTTGACAATGCAAAAACGTGGGCTGAACTTGCACAGCTGTGTGTATTAAAATGTCACGTTCGAAAGACGTGAAGATCTCACCTGTCCTCTGAGGGTACAATTGAGAGGGAAGGTTTCTTCTTGGAACAGGTGGGGAAAAAAAAAAAGCATCCGAGGGGCCACTTGACTTCAGTTTGTAATAAGAGCTGAATTTGAGCCACAGACTCCCTTTCTTTCTTTCTCTCTATCTATCTCTTTTGCTCTCTTGCTCTCTCTCTCTCATACACACACACACACACACACACACACACACACACACACACACACACACACACACACACACACACACACACACACACACACACATATAGACTCATACAGAGAAAATGGAGGTCTTTGATCAGTGAGTGATTTTATGATTATGATGGCACACAAAAAATCTTAGCCAGGACTTGGAGCTGTAGGTGATACATGATTATATCGCAGATAGATAAATCGATAGAAAGAGCGATAAAGATATCTAAAAAGAGAGAAACTGAAAGACCTTCAGGGAGAGCTCATGTCACCACTGCAGGTGCCACAACCCCCACTACACCCCCCCCCCCCACCAATCATCCTCACTGAGGAGTCCTTCTGTGTGTGTGTGTGTGTGTGTGTGTGTGTGTGTGTGTGTGTGTACACATACACGCACACACACAAAGTCCCAGAGAAATTTTATCTCTACCTCATCTGTGTGGTCTCAGGCGTGGTGATCTTGGACACCAGCCATGTCAGACATCACAGCAGATCTGAACCAGAAGAAGCAAAAAGAGAGAGAGAGAGAGAGAGAGAGAGAGAGAGAGAGAGAGAGAGAGAGAGAGAGAGAGAGAGAGAGAGAGAGAGAGAAACGAGATAAAGCTAACCCTGTTCTATTTCAGAGCGGCTTGTTGAAATCTCTATGCTTTATCACTATTATCAAGTCACACTGTAAAATGTATTACATTTTTTTTTTACAAATAAATAAACAATTTATTACAAATAAATGAATAAATGACATACATTTTTGTTACATTTATTATAAAACTTTTTTTTTCCCCACTGAGATTTTATGTTCTTACAGAGTTTCACTCAAAATCTCACCAAAATGTCCACTTTGTTATAACAGTACACCTTTCATATTCATTTTATGGCAGCTGAGGGTACATCTGAAAACATCTGATTAATGTGCTTTGGATGAATAATACCTAAACAACCACAAAACAAACAAACAAACAAACAAACACGAACCAATCGCATATGCAGGACATTCTACAAGTTCTTTCAAAAACGTACAATGCGTATCAAACTGTAATTAAGCCACACCCACCCCTACCACTAAGATGAACATGTAATAAATACACTATGTGGACAATAGTTTGTAAAAACCTGACCATATGATTTGTATGTGCTTTCTAAACATTTCATTCCACAAAATATAATAACCTCCAATCTTCTGGGAAGATGTTCCACTAAATTTTAAAGTGTGTTTGTGTTTATTTGTGTTTATTGAGCCACAAGAGTGTTGGTAAAGTCAGGTGCTAAAGGAGGTGAGGTTCACAAGGGTTAAGATAATATTCAAAACACTGTGGCTTGCCTACAAGGCCAAAAATGGACCAGCACCACCATACCTCAGAGACCTCATCACACTGCACCACGCTGTCTGAGATCTTCCAGCACCTTAGATCCCTCTAGGTCCCCCAGATATCCAAACAGCGGAGTCTCTGGCTGGAGTCTCTTCAAGTGACAGATGAAGACCTTCCTCTTTCTGAAACACTTAAACTAACACTTTCCAAGTTTGCTTTGTTAAAAAATAATAATAAATAAATAAAAGTTTTAGGATGATTTATCTTAAGTTGTAATTTAGCGTGCCAGTGTAGATTTATACATTGCTAGAGAATCAAAGCACTTTGGTACGTCGCTCTGGATAAGGGCATCTGCCAAGTCCCGCAAATGTAAATGTCAGAACTTTAGCAGGAGACTTAAGCTCTTCAATTCCAACCATGTAAAGCATATCTCCAGGCAGCTGACTTTGTGCTTAGGAGCATTGTTATGCTGGAACTGGGTTGGATCTCCTAAGGCAAATTTTGTTTTACTGCATCAGATTCTGTAAAATTCTGAGTTTGTGGTAACAGTTTGGGGATGAACCACATACTACGGCTGGAAAAGTCAGGTGTCCAAATAATTTTGTCAATACAGTGTATAAATCTATAAATCTATAAAACCAAGTGTACAACATATTTTTCCTATTTCATGAATTAATCACATGAATCACTCCGTCACTGAAGAGGTCACTTAATTAATTTTCTTTAATGAAATGTTTAATCAATTTCAAAATCCAAACAATAGTAGCTTTAGAGGAAAAAGGTAATACATTTCCCAAGCCAAAATAAAGGGAAATAAAACTCCAAGGCTTAACCCTACTTTCAGAGTCATCAGTGTAGAAGCTCAAAAGGCTTTCAATTAGCCTTTTGCTTGATAATATTCCTAATTACTATTGCCGGTTTGTTTTATTCTTGCCTTCGGAGTTTGCCTCTGTAAAAAGTCCAGCTTTATAAATTTCTATTTGAAATGTCTTCAAGGTGCCTGGAGGATGAAAGGGGAAAAAAACGTTCTAAATGAAAGCAAAATATTGTTAGCAGACTGATTTATTATTTTTTTTTGTGGGAGCAAAATACTAAAGAAAAATCAATGGGAAGACATCAGCTGCTCTGAGATCAGATCGAGATGGAATTAAAAGGAGAGCAAGTTCATGGGTCGAGGCGTCTAATCGCTAGTCTGAACTAATAAAACAGAATGGAATAAATTTAGAACAAATACGTTTTGACAATTTAATTTTACATCGCTTGTTTAATCTTACTATAGGGAATAAGGATATACCTATGCATTACAAGACACACACACACACACACACACACACACACACACACACACACACACACACACACACACACACACACACACACAATATCGGCAAAAACCCCCACAATTTACTCATAAACATCAAGCATGCCTTTATTATTGTAGTTGGATTTTGTGGAGAGAAAAAAATGTTTCTCTCTTGTTAAAACTTTTAAATTCATTTATTCATTGATGGCATCTGACATTAAGTAATTGATTAAGAGCCTGTATCTGTGTTATTTTTTATTTATTTATTTAGCCTTTATGTATTTAAGGTTTATGTATTTATTTATTTGTTTGTTTGTTTTGCAAGTTTATTAATTAAATTCTATCTATCTATCTATCTATCTATCTATCTATCTATCTATCTATCTATCTATCTATCTATCTATCTATCTATCTATCTATCTATCTATCTATCTGTCTGTCTGTCTGTCTGTCTGTCTGTCTGTCTGTCTGTCTGTCTGTCTGTCTGTCTGTCTGTCCCCCTGTCTAGCAACCTTTATTTATTTATTTGTATATTTATTTATTACCAATCGGTTTGTCTTCTTGTCTGTTTATTTAGCAGTCTCTCTGCTTGTCTGTCTGTCTGTCTGTCTGTCTGTCTGTCTGTCTGTCTGTCTGTCTGTCTGTCTGTCTGTCTGTCTGCTTGTCTGTCTGTCTGTCTGTCTGTCTGTCTGTCTGTTTATTTATTTATTTATTTATTTATTTATTTATTTATTTATTTATTTATTTATTCAACAATAAACCTCTCCATTTTCAGTTTGGTCAACAAGCTTCCTCCATTTCCCACAATGACATTTAATTACTTCCTGACATTGTGATTGATGCACAGATTGATGCAGCAGCACTTTAGTCTTTAAGCCTATCTCGCCTAACAGATCAGGTTCCACAGCTTCACCTTTTATACTAATACCACCATCAGCACCATCACTCTTGTCACCATGTAGATCCCTGACTAGTCGTGTCGAGTCTTTGCTACAGTCTCTACTGGACTGCATGCTTGAATTTACATGTCCAAAAATTGCTCTATGTCCAAATCAATCGAAAAAGCTGAATAAAGAAAAAATCTTGTATTTTTATTTATATCGAAACCTGATCTTATTTTATTCTTAAAAGCACAACTGAATAAATAATTCAATACAATGTCCTCATGTGATGTTAAAGTAGCAGGAGTAAAACCCCAGCAGATTAGCGGATATATTTAAATAGAAACATTTATTTCTCTGAGGTGTTTCACTGATAATTATATCACAAAAAGGCTTTTAATATATGCTACAGAGGAAGAGTATAGCGTTAGTATCATAGGAACCCAATGAACAGGACAGTACTCATGGATCACTCCTGATTGACCTCAGTGGGAGCTTCGGACATTGTGACAGTGTCAGTTCACAGTGTGATTTAAACCTTGCTAAACAGATTTCAAACATGGCCACCGTTTCTACACACTCTATTCACCATCAGTTCACTGATCATATAAAACAACTCTGTTTTTTTCATTACGTCGCAAAGTATACGCTCAGTCGCACGAGTATTTCTGTCGATACCAAGCCTTTTTGATCCCATTGCCTTACTGTTTTGACCTGAATTGACCCACGGTTGTAATTTCTTCCTGTTTTGCCGCCTTGACCTTTTCCTCTTTCCGGATTTGGAGCGTGATACTCGATTAGGATTTGTGAACTGCCCAAACCTGCATCTGCATCTGTCGCTCTTTCATTCACATGACATGCTGATGCATAAATTTAATCATCACCATGTGAATGCAAATCTCGTTCCTAAAACACAACGCGAGCAACAATCGACACATTCGTCGCTTCCTCGACACTTGCTTTTGTTTTCCTCCACCCTCCACCTTCCACCTTAATGGCTTTCATTCTGGCCTGCAGATCGACATAACGATAAATCTATTCTTTTTTTTTTGTTGTTGTTATAATAATGCAAATGCGTTATCGCAATGCGAATACGAGTCTTCGCTACACCCTGCAGACGTGTTGCTCATTTATCAAACAAAGCCCAATAACAATAAATAAATGAATCCCCATTTTGAGTGGCATGTGATTACCTGAAAATACGATGTACGCCTGATAAAGACACGGGGAAAAAGTAACTCAGATGATTAGGAAAATAAATTTTATTTCTTTTTTCCTTTTGCATTTGTTTTGGTCGGCAAAGTGGACCACCTGCTCGGCGTGGCGTTAATGGCCTTTTTAATGCTCTCCTCAAAACTCATTTAAGGAACAATCCTTTCACTACTTCCTTAATTTCTGATGTAATTCCTCCCTCCTCCTCCCCCCCACCCCCCGTAATTACTCTTTTCGTTCCGTTGTTTATCACATGGTGTACCTGCAATGGAAATATAAGACCTCGACTCCACTTCCGCTGGACCACGACGAAATTTAATTTGATGCGTTTGGCCGTCGGACGTAGTTGTCGCAGGGATGCAATTAAGACAATATTATCTGCCTCCTCTTTTTTATTTTTTTATTTTAGCCTTAGAGCCAGGACATGTGGGAGCTTTCTGATAAGGAGGGAAGAAATGCGGCGCACTGGGGGGAACGGCTGGCCGGCGTCTGAGCTCGTGACTTCAGTGGCTTCCAGAGCAATTAATGGTGTGGAGATTGCTGGATGGCCACACTAACAAAGGATGCAGATGTGCTTATTGGCCGGCCAGGTAAGGAAACAGCCGTTTCCCACATGCTGCCCTCGCTTGTTCAAACACAAAACGGAAGTGCATGCGTGAGTCAGATGCACTTGGCCTCCTAGTTCCCACCATTGAGCTCTTAAAATGGGAACACGCATACTTTTTTGTGTTTTTTACCAGAAATCTACGTATGTCCGACGTATCCTTGTTGGACTTGATGGAGAACCGGATTGTCAGCTTGTTTTCAGTTGCAAAAACTAACGAGCAATCTGTCAAAAAAAAGTCTTGACAAGTAGATGAGAATTAACTGTACAGAAAAAAAAACCCTCCTCAGCTAATTCAAATGTATTGCAGAAGTGCACGGTTTATTATGGTGGCTGCATCCTAATGGTTGAATTTCTGCTCATTATGACGAGTGAGAGCAGATCCCAGCAAATCCCAAATGGGCCCTTTCATTTGTCAAACTTGAGCGTCGTTACGGTCTTGTGATGCAAATTTGTCTCCCATTAAAATCCGTCTGCGGGAGTCGACGAGGCTCCGTGAAAAAACGTGCCACTACATGGAGGAGTGAACATAGTTAGAATTTGTACAACAGTGTGGGTCTGTATACAAGCGTGCCCCCAAAATATCTATATGATGTCCGAATGATAGTGCTTGAAAATAAAAACATCATCAGATAAAATCCGATCCCAAAAGTTTTTTGCGTGCACTATTTTTGGACCGTCTCGAGCAAAACCAGGTTTTCGAACACAACCTGCTATATGTTATGCTGTCAAAACGGTGGATGTTCGGGTGCGGGGAAATTAATGAAGCTGGCGATGGAGAATTAGCTCTCGTGTTAGGTTTGGTGCCATATCGTGCCAGAATGCAGGTGCACAGCTGGGGGGGACGGTGGGCCAATCCTAAGCCTTCTGTGCCTCACATGGCTAACTGCACTCCCTTGCTTGCCCCTGTCCCTCTTATTCCCTATCTGTCACAAAAAAGTGTTTTAAAAACTCAGAAAAAAGAGGATGATGAAGGAAGGGATATCATAGGCCAAGCCAATTGTACTCTTATATCATAAAATTAAACAGTACATAAATTAGCATGTATTAATATGTAAACTAAATGTTACTGAGTTAAGGCATATACTAATCAAGAATTATCCTCCTCATGCCGCTGTGCTTACGTACAGACTGTTCATTATGATATAAAGACAGGAGACTTAATCAGTTCTGACACGCTAAACCAGTCCACAGCCACGGTAAAGCAGGAGAAAACCATCATCTGTTGGCTAAAGCTGATTTGTAGTAGTAATTTCATAGTGTGGTTCTTCACCCATGAAGACAATGAAGCAGTGCCTTGGGGCCCAGGCCACTGTAACCACTAACGGTGGGTAGATTTAATGAGAAAGGTATGAATAATCAGGTGAAAACAGGTGTTTATTATTGTGCCTTTGTTCCATTAGGAGGATATTTCAGCACCATCCAAAATGAATTGGAGATAAATAGCAGAAAATTTAAATAAAAGGCAAATTTAATTGAAACAATAATGTGCATACATACATGTGAATTAGAAAAAGATAGATTATCCAAAGAAAATCGAAAAGGCAAAAAAAAATATATTTAATATTAAAAAATATTGATTAGTTTAATCTAATCTAATGCATTTTAGAGAGATTTAGACGCATTATCCCCCCCACACATGCAATTTAAGATGTCCTAAAAGCAACAAAGAGAAATTACTTGCAGTGTATTTGGACCTCGGATGTCTCTATACGCTAGGTTTTCGAGTATACTGAAATCAGAGACGTTAGATTTTGTCCTGAAACTCACATCCACTCAAATATACACTTGATACACATATACTATTTACTACAAGTCTAGTTTGATGGGCAAAATATTTCTGCAAGGATAGTCCTAGTTTTACCCTGTATTTAAAAATTGGTCTAAATTTAACACATATGACTTCCATTCCTACAGTAATAACATCTAATTCAGCACAATATCTTTTTTCCAATGGTATGTAAAGATACAAGATTGCAGCTACAGTTCTCAGTTGCTGCAAGTGACTGGACAAGCCAGAAAACATGGCTGAAGGTATGTGGATGCCTGAACCTTATTTCCAGATGTGACTCATTCTCAAATATTTTAAAGTACAAAATTGTAAAGGGTGTCTTCTTATGTGGTAGCATTAACAATTTCCCTTCACTACAAGGCCTGCACAAGCATGACAATGTGCACAAATTCAGCTCTTGGAAGACATAATGTATGAGACAAGACTGGAGCAGAAGACTTTGAGTGTCCTGCACAGAGCCCTGACTTTAACTTCACGGAACACCTTTGAGATAAACTGGAACACTGACTGAACTCCAGGCCTGCTAGAAGAGTAAAGGCTATTAGAGCCGTAAAGGTGGGACTAAGTCAAGTCATATAATGTCACAACAGGATACTTTATCAAGGTCAAACAGAAACCTTCCTATATTTCAAATACATGTGGTCAAAACCAGAGGAATCTGAAACTCATTGTCACCTTGTCAAAAATTTTATCTGGGTTACTGTAGCCTTCCTGTTGGCTTTAACAAGTCTGAGTATTCTGTTATTTTTCTTTGAAGTACTATATTGTATACGTTATTTTTATTTTAAATTGTATACTTTTTATTTGTATATTTAATATTTTATATATAATATTAAAGATATTAACAATTATATATATATATATATATATATATATATATATATATATATATATATATATATATATATATATATATATAAATATTGAAGTTGTATATTGTAAATTGGATAATGTATAAATTCTTCAGTGCCCATACATCTTACATACAGTATACTGTACACACATAGTATATCTATCTATCTATCTATCTATCTATCTATCTATCTATCTATCTATCTATCTATCTATCTATCTATCTATCTATCTATCTATCTATCTATCTATCTATTTGCATCTGAATTACATTCAATTATATTTAGTTATATATATATAGTGATATTTAGTTCTTTGACATCATAAACACAAACCATCCAATCCTTTAAATACATAAAAATTTAATAAATAAATAAATCTGGTCAAAACCAGAGGAAGCATGTTTTAAAAAAGAAACAGGAAAATAGACAAGAAGCAAAAACAGAGGACGTGACAAACAGCATTGGAATTTACACCTGGAAAATATTTTCGTAGTCAAATAAAAACCATGTCAGTTTTCAGTCTAGAAAAAACTTAAGCAGTATTAATTCAACCTATAAGAAACTATATGTACCAACTCATTGTGCGCCGAAGGGTTAAAATTCCAGCCTTAAAATAAAGCGTAATGTAACATTTCACTCAGTGAAGTCCGTGATACAGTGTAGACAAAGGAACAATTGTGGTTGGACAGAAACCGAGTGTTTGTTGACAGAAGTGCTTCAGTACTGACACTTCATTTACAGCCCCAGCCGCTAATTACAGAAACAATGGCACTCTCTTGACTTTATTAACGTAGAGCAATATTGCTCGCTCGCCTCGAGGACTTTTTACATCTTATTAATGTATCGCATTGTCTGAAATTACAACAATGCCCTGTGAATTACACTGCTGTCTCGAGTGGGGGTGGGGGTGGGGGGTGGGTTATTGGAGAAAGATCTGGCACATCTTATTGAATGGTGATAAACATGGATAGAATTGTATTTTATTAACTCACACATCTTTAGAGCTTTTGACTTTTTTTGGCATTTTTAACTGTCCAACTTTCTGTGAGCGAATGCTCACTATAGCTTTAGACTCCTGTTGCTGCTTTTCTGCTTACCGCAGTTACTGCCGTGCAAACCAGACTCAAAATTAATGTCACATCTCTTTCTCTCTCTATATCTATCTCTCTCTTTTAATCTGATGGTGATCTGATTTTGTACATGGTTGTACTTGTAATAAGTGTACTTGCTATTCCAGCTTGAGGTCACCCAGATCTAAATCAGTGAATCCTGTGAGCTTCACAATATACGCAGTTGAATGGTCGGAATCGAAGGTCGTCGCATCGGAGGCAGCTGAGGAGTCATTGTAACGGACCTTGTACCTTTATTTTTAATGAAAGAAGCAGTAGGAAGAAAAAGGCATTGCCGTCTGCACCTTTTCCCTTTTAAGATGTAAGTCAGCAGGGTGTAATAAGTTTTTATAGCTGTCTTGCAGGTTGGTTTATAGTGTGAATCTGAAAACTTTTACCAATTTTGATAAGTATGTTATTGAAAGAAATTCAATTCAAAACAAATGAATATATAAAATTAACAAAAATAAACAAACAAACAAAAAATAATAAAAAATAATTATTATTATTTCTGTATTGTTGTAAAACAAAGTTGTAAAAATAATTGTTAAAAAAAAACAGTTCCTTTTTGTAAAAAACATTGGTAAAAAAATAAAATAAAAATACAAAAAAATAGTAATAATAATAATATCATTTTATTTCACACGCATGTTGGAAATTAGAAAAAAATCTATTTTTTTTACATTTATTTTTTATTCTATATTCCGCCAGTGTGGCAATAATTCTATGAAAAAAACACTTTATGCATTCCTTCTTTTTTCGAGTGTATTTTTAAAGTAGCTCTTCTCATCACTGCTAATTAGCTGTTAACTAAAAGCAACCCCTATGATTCCCATTCCACCAAGCATTTGAAGAAAATCAACCCCCCCTATGGTTTGCACTTTACGTGACTTCCTCGCTCCATCTTCTCACCCCCCCCTTTTCCATATAGAACTACTAACATCCACCTTTAAGCAACAGTAAAAAAAAAACAAAAAAAAACACTCTCACAAATAACAGGAGCTGTTATTACGCTTCTAGCTTGCAAATGCAAATCTAGATCGAAGAGGAGCATGGGTAGGATGCGCCGGCTCGGGAGGAGAAAGCCGGCTCGCTTCTGTTTGCCGAATTAATCGCTTCCTAAATGGCTCGGGGCCAGGCAAAAGTTAACATTTGCAGTTTCAAAGGTTTTCAGCGCCTGCAATGAGCCATGAAATTACTGCATGCCGGGCGAGAAGCAGCAGCTGATGAAAAGCCCAAGGAGCAGGTCCCACAGGCGGTCGGGGGACCGCAGGACCTCCCTCTGCACGGCATGGCGGAAGAGGAGGAACAGGAAAAAGACGGGGGAATGGGAAGGAAGCAGAGGGCTCGAGAGCAAGAAGCAATGGACTTCATGACTAAATCTCTCATGGCCAGAAGCTACAAATAGGTCAAATCAGGGTGAAAAAAAGCTGTGCTTTGGGGTTATAGTTTTTAACTCCAGCGAATTTCTTTGCTTATTCAATAAATTGAATGAAATACAATAAAGGAAAGATATATTCATGCATAAAAAGTCTGACCGTTCTTTTCCTGCCACATGACATCTGCTCTTATATTCCTGTGCAGTTTGGGTGTTTACTTACTTTCCTGTTCTTAACTGACAGGGATGATAAGATTTTCTGCTATTGTTGCTCATCCACCTCAAGGGTCAATGTTTTAAGATGCTTTTCTGCTCACTACTGCAAGTAATATTTGAGTTGGAGTTTATTATTTGAGTTTTTTTTCCAGCTCAAAGCAGTCTAGACATTCTCCTTTGCTTTCCACTATCCTCATTGATGCCTTGTTTTTTTTGTTTTTTTACACTATTGTGTGTAAACTTTTTATCTTGCTGTAGACTAGAATCACAGAAACATTTAAACCAGGAGTTTCTGATTTCTTTAAACCATCGACACTCATGTTTTCTCTCACTCTCTCTCTTTTTTTTTTTCTATTTTAATGTTTAATGTGAACATCAAAAGCTCTTGACAAGTATCTTCATATGGCCTGTTTTTTTTTTTTTTTTTTACTTTTTAACAGGGCAAAAAAAAGTCCAAAAAATTCATTCCTGTAAACTCTAGAGGCCAAAAAAACACCCTTTATTTATGAAGAGCATGAATCAGGACTAGACAGATTTTTCAATTTCTCAACGCATAATTATTCTGCTTCAAACTAGATCAGGGCGAGAAACTCGTTTAGTATTTTGTTTGTGTTTTAGAGATGATGCATGCCATTAAAGTGTGACTAGCGCAACTGCTTTTCCATTTACGAATCAAAATCAATAAAAAATTTTAAGATTTGTTTCCCCCTGGTTGTTGAATCTTATTCAAATAATTCCTTCCTGTATTTGGGTCTATACTGATTTGTTAGAGAAAACGATTCAGAATTCTTCCCAAGCAACTTCACCAAGCTGAGCTGGTGAATCGAAGAATAATTCCGAAGAGATTAGACTCAAACGAGAAGCAAACCAAAGTCTCTATCATGTTATCCTTCATAAAGCCGATCACACAGGCACCAAACTGGAATGGCATCACATGGCTTATCAAAATTTCACAAGGATGTTTTTTTTCATAAATAATTTCCCTCTAAAACTTTTTTTTTTCAGCTTCTGCGTTTGATTTCTAATTCCTCTGTACTTTGCCAATGCACCTTAGAGATTAGCGCTCTCGTCAAAAGCCCAGACTCCTACTGAGCGCGTGCAGAAAGCGTTCAGCCTCGGCCTCGCTGATCAATCTGAGCTGTAGGTGGGAAATGAACATCACCAAGGCGCTGACCCTTATTTCAGAGACACTCTGTCCTTCACTAACTTTGAACTACATCTTTCTGAAATGTTAATGAACAATTATTGCCTGGACTGTATTGAGACAGACCCGTGCTGTGGGCCGCTTTGTTGCTTGTCATGTTACACCGACCTTTTACTGAAGAATTCACCTGTTAATCTATAATATCTACAGATTTACAATATGTTCATTCAGTAATGTATGTATATAAAGAGTAAATATGTGGAAACAGTATATAAAACAGTATATACACTGGACTTGTGTGATTATACAATTATAAACATCATATATTATTTGTTACACTTCACACATGTTTACGTTATTGTTATATATTACAGTATATGTTTACATATGATTCATTGATTTTTTTTTTTGTTACTCTATTTTTGTGACAAACACAATAAAAAAGCAATTATTGTTATTGTTATTGTTATTTTTGTATTATTTTTTTTATTTTTTTATTTTTTTTTTACTGTTGTGTTGCATTTGTCTTTATTGTGCATGAAAATATTTACCAGTAATTTGTTTTTTTCATAAATAAAAAACAATTAACTGTTTTCCAATGATCACATTTGTTTTCAAATGCACTTCTTCTTCATATATATTGTTTTTCCACATTTGATTTTTAGACACAAATTTTTTTTTTGTGCACAGTTTATACAATCTTTAAAAAAATGTTTTAAATAGATGATTGTTTTATTTATGTATATGATTATTTTTGTGATTTGGATAATTTGTTAACATTCATTCATTCATTTATTCATTGATCTTTCTATCTATTCATTTGTTCATTTATTTCATGTAGATTTTTATATGAATCTTTTCTTTCCAAGCACATAAACTTGTATGTACCTTTATCTATGTTATATACTTATAAGTATGTTTTATGTTCTTTTTAAACATCATTTAATTAGATCTTTTAATTTTTAATTTTTAATTTTTAGTTTTTATTCATTCATTCATTCATTTTCTCCCGCTTATCCGAATTCGGGTCGCGGGGGCAGCAGTCTAAGCAGGCCCCCGCCTTCGACTGCTGCTCAATCCTCACAGCACCGTCCCTTTCGGTCCCTCCTGCAGGTGGTGAGCCCATGGGAAGGTAGTTTTTATTGGTTCCTGTATAATTTCAGGAAATAAAATTTAAATTGATTAATGAATTCCATGCAAAAGCAAACAAAACAAAACAAAAAAACAAGTTTAACCTGTTTGTTTTTGCACAATAATGGACACATCTATTAAACACCTGACCACAAAAGATGTGCTTTCCAGGGTTTCAATTCATCCCAAAGGTATTTCACTCCACGTATCTTTATGGAGCTGGCTTTGGCTCTGGAGGGGGATTGTCAGACTTTCACAATTTTGGGTCTCCTAGTCCCAAGTGAAAGAAAAAAGTTAAATTCTACAGCATCCCAAGACATCCTATACAATTGTGTGCTTCCAACTTTGCTGAGAAGTCGAACATATGGCTGGTAGAATCGTGTGTCTTAATACTTTTGGCTACACCTTGTACAGCTGCATTTTTTTTGTATGTTACTTTAATGATGTCATACTTTTAGCCTGCATTGAAAGAGGATATGTTGCTCTACATCTAGGTGTATGCTCTATATTTTATTTTGTTTTTTATTATTTAATCTCTATTTTTTTTTATTGTATATTCCAATTTTTTTGTAACCATATTCCTATTAAAATGTTTTAATTTTTTATATATATATATATATATATATATATATATATATATATATATATATATATATATATATATATATATATATATATATATATATATATATATATATATAATAAAAAATTATAATATATTATATGTAATATATAGTAAATTCTACAAATATAGGTATATATTTCTTTCTTTTTTTTAATAAAAAAAAAAACAAAAACACATTTCACTGTGATATAATGTGACACATGAAACTTGTGCTATTTGTGCTATTTGAACTTACCTGTGATTTAACTGAGCAATAAATTAAAAGATTATATTCATCATTTTGAACAAAAATGACTTTTTGCTCCATTGTCTGTTATTAGCTTTTGAAATGTGCTTTTGTTGCCATCCTTCTTTATTACCTCTCGATTCAAGACACCACCTATTACTGCTAATAGTGGCTGAACACGTGTTTATCGTGCTGTTAACATATTAATGACATTTAAATTTGTTATGCCTGAAACATAAATCGTTAATTCGCTATTGTTAGCCCGGATTCGGAATAGCATGTTTACAGATGAGCACTTAATTAATTAAAGAATGCATTAGGGTTTAATGCAAATTGTTAACTTTCTTAGCCCCCTCATTAATATGAGCCCTATGGGCATTGCAGTGTTATAATTTCAACAGCATTCTGCATGCTTCTCTCTCTCTCTCTCTCTCTCTCTCTCTCTCTCTCTCTCTCTCTCTCTCTCTCTCTCTCTCTCTCTCTCTCTCCCTCCCTCCCTCCCTCCCTTTTCTCTCTGTAGCTATTTCATGTTGTTTTAGATTGATGGATCACCAAATAATTAATCACTGATGAGAAATGGAAGAGTTCACGGGCCTGACACTGAATAGCACCAGATTTAGAATCGCTCTCTTAGGTATGATCTGAAAAATTAGATAGTGTGGCTAGATTTTAGAAAACAAACAAAGAAAAATGACCAGTTATTGGTGGTTGCTAACTTTTCAAGACATATGTGTTTTTCACAAAGTTTGAGGCAAATTTCATTTTGCCTTCACCTGAATTAGGAGACCAAAATGTGTTCTAGCTGTAAACAAAATGAGCTCCATGAAGATATTTTCTACATAGTTTGGAGTGAAAAATCTTGAGTGGCCTGCAGTGCCAAGACTTTTGAACCTATTGAACACCTACTGGGATGAATTGGAACGTTGACTGCAACCCAGGCCTCCACACCCGCACCTCCCATCCCACCCAGGGGAACACCTTTCCAGAAAAGTGAAGGTTATTATAATAGTAATAATAATCTAAATTACGTTTAAATTTATTTATTTTTATTTTTTTATTTTTTTTGTTGTAACCTTGGATTCCTTGGCTTTGGACCTGAAAGATCATATTGTTTAAAGAGCCAGTTGTTATTAACAATTCAGTAAATACTACGATTTTATGTAAAGATGTGAACATGTAAGAGTGAATGCGCCATTAGGGACAGGGATAAAACTTAGAGACAAATGTTTGACGTCAAAATGTATACAGTAATCCCCCGTTTATCGTGTTGGTTACGTTCCAAAACGGACGCCACCCCAAAAAAAGCTATTTTATGTATACAGTACTGTACTGAATTACCATTTTACTTAATTTTATAATTAATAATTATATTTTTATTAATAAATTTCAATATTTTAACATAAAACTCCAAAAAAACAATTCCCTATAAGTTTTTTGGTCTATCATGCTATCCACGAGAGACCGGGAAAATCAGCCAAATAAATTAGTCATGTGGCAAATGTAATTCTGCGATAAACCGGGAGATTCGAACCGCGGTAAAGCGGGGAATTACTGTATTCATATTCTACTCATTTCTGCAAATCTGTTCAGGAAAAATATTTATTGCAAAAATACTTTAGTTTTATTCTATTTGGTGACATGATCAATATTGTTTCTTCTTACTGTGTGCCGTTTTTAGCCCGTCGACATATTTCTTGTCAATGCGCGTTTTATTTCAATCTACCACTGGCGTATTTTTCCTGGCTCTCAAACACCACAGACGTAGGCTAGCATACAAAGCTAACAACAAGCAAAGCAGGAGGCAACAAGAAGTCTGGGGTGAACGTGGATGAGACAGAGGGACTCAGAGACGTAGACATTACCGAGAACAGAAACGTTGATGTTCAGGTGATCAGGAACGTTTCTGATAATGGTTTTTATACCCACCACTTCAGGCCGACTTTCAGGACTCGTGGTGGGTATAAAAACCATTATCAGTCATGGGACATTTTACAAGTCCCACGAAATGTGGACCAGGAGGCTGCAGTCAGGAAGATAAATTCCATTGTGGAAACGATAAAAAGAAACATATGGATACACATTTCATTTGTTAGACCTTCATATATTGTTTAGTTACTTTCAAACTTAGCTTGAATGCTTGCTTTGCTCCACAAAGATATGTGTGTGAGTTTAGCGCTCCACAGCCTGTTGTCCTCCATCTTTCTTTTGATAGTTCAGAAAAGACGGGCGGTGTTTTTGTGTGACGTCGACCTGCAAATGCAAAAACGATGGCTGGATTGCATTTACATTACACTGAGATCCGATCACAATGCATTCTCCACTACCTCTGGACCAGGACATGCTGATCAGATATGAAAAAATACTTCAAATGATATTTTCTAGATGTCAAAAATATATATTTTCTTAAAGTTAACTAAATTAAAATAATACCAAACTTTGCAAAAATATAAACATAAAAGTGGTTTAAAACCTTGTCTCCCTGTCACAAGCATGTGAAGGTTTTTTTTTTTGTGGCAACATCAACTCAATTAATCTCTTTCACTTCAGCTATATATATATATAAAAAAAAAAAAGCCCCAAACACTGGAGTCAAGCTGGGTAAAGCAGACAATCCGTGAAAATTTCATATCATAATGACACACTTTTGTGAATAAACAAAAAAAAAAAGAGCTGTGTTTGGGCCGGACATTGCACATACAGTAGTTTCCAGGAAGAACAATGCCTCAGGGCAAAGTGCCCCCCACCTCCCCCTCCATCGCCAAATGGTTATGAGGGGAAAACAGCTCTGACCAAAGCTGCTTCACTGCTGGTCCCTAATTACCAGCACCTCTCCAGAACATTCCATGCCCTCTCCATCTGTCCCATCAGTGACAAGCAAGGAGGCTTCAGTCACCTCGTTGAGCGGGTAACAAATGGAGGGCCGGAACCTGGCCACAGCGGAGGTGGAGCCACAGTGGGGTGCCTCTATTTCCCAGCATGCACCAGCAGTTTTGGCAATGCACGAGTTTGATGGTCACAGCATATTTTCAAAAAAAACGTCCCTGGGAATAGGCACAAAATCACCTCAGTTTTTGTGGATATTAATGTTTGTCAGTATGATGTAACCACCATATAAGGCCAAACACATTAAACACATACTGTATGTAAATTATGTAAATATGGCATTAATTAATATAATTAATAATCTTTTTCTAAATCTTTAAATCCGAGATCAGAGGCAATGTCTATTTAAAGATTTTAACTTTTTAATTATTAGAATTAGGAATAATCTTAATGTGGGCTGGAAGCAACGGGGGCTTGGTCAGCTGAAAACCTATCTATCTATCTATCTATCTATCTATCTATCTATCTATCTATCTATCTATCTATCTATCTATCTATCTATCTATCTATCTACCCACCCACCCACCCACCCACCCACCAACCCACCCACCCACCCACCCACCCACCCACCCACCCACCCATCCATCCATCCATCCATCCATCCATCCATCCATCCATCTATCTATCTATCTATCTATCTATCTATCTATCTATCTATCTATCTATCTATCTATCTATCTGTATATTGTTACATAATTACAAAAACAAACAATATAATATACTGTAAATGCATAAAAAAAAAGATCTCTGGCCAAAACTAGAGGAAGTGGGTTTTGAAATAGACACAGGGAATTAAACAAGAAGCAAAAACAGAGGATGTGACAGACAACATGGAAACTTACACCTTGAAAATATTCTCTAAGCCTGCAAAAAACTTCAAGTTTTTGGTCTGGAAAGAACTACAGCAGTATTTAACATATATAATTCTAAATTTAGCAGTTAGCATTGAGCATTTAGTTAAAAAAAATGGAGTTCAATGAATGAGTGTGTGTGCCCAAGGGTTAAAAGTCACACAATATAATAAAGCGTATGTAATATGTAACGTATAATGTAAAATTTCACACAGCGAGGACCATAATACAGTGTCCACAACGGAACAATTGTTATCTTTTTAGATCTGCACCAGAAGTTTTCACAAGATTGTCTATTCAGGGATTTTAAACCAGAAGCTCCTGAACGTTTTTTTTACTTGATACCCTGCTTTTTGACGGCAGCTACCCCTCAAAAAATGACATGTGTCACTCAGCATCTATCCTTTTCTTTGCTATTCCTTTTGGTCCTGAAGGTCAAAGAGTGACCAGTAAAAGATCTCAAGTTTCATGAAGGACATGGTCTTCAGGAAGGTTTGCCAAGTTCTGACAAGCTTGTGATTTAATGCACACAAAACTTTTCTTCAGAATGTGTGATCAAGAGAAAGCGAGAAAGAGGAAAAAGAGAGAAAGAGAGAAGGGGGGGGTGGTTACAGAAAAGGGCAGGCCATTCTCCAGTGACTGTGTTCATCTCTCTCTGATCCAGCCTCCATTCTAAGCCCTCATCTCCGCAGTCTACTCTCTTTCTCCCTCTTCCTGTTCTGTCTTTCTCCAAACACTTGATCTTCTGGATGTCAAAATCGCCTTAGAAAAGATGAAGGAAAGTAGCTGTTTGTGAGAAAAACTTTCAGACTTTTCAGAGAGAGGTTTTATTTCCCTTTTAGAAGTGAAAGGTTTGAGGTTTTCTACAACTTACAGAAAATCTAGAAGTCATTAAAAAACTAAATGTTGAATAAAAAATAAATGTTTTATTAATTGTGTAAAATGTGTGTTGGTTGGAAATAGTGTTAATACTAGATTTAGTACATCATTATATATGAGTAATAAGTAATATTTAAAATCAGCAGAAGTGATTCTAACCTAAAGCTTATTCATTTCTCACTGCATATGATGCTAATTACCATTACAATTGATCAACCTGGATTTCAAGTCAATGTGACCAAAAGATCATTAAGAACCTGACAAAGAAAAAGGTGAGAAATAATTGTTAATTGCTGCTTTAGCATAAGTAATAACATGAACAAAAAAGTATGATTTAAATATGCCCTGTAAGTGAGATAATTGCAACTGTTGTAGGGCTGCTGCTATCGATCAATTTAGTAATCAAGTATTTTAAACAATTATTCCATTAATGATTAATTGATGATTAATCGGTCCCCTGGTGGTCTAGTGGTTAGGATGCGGCGCTCCCACCGCTGCGGCCCGGGTTCGATCCCCGGTTGGGGAACCAACCCCAGCCATTAAGGTTGCACAAGCCTTAGTGCTGGTCCCAAGCCCGGATAAATGGGGAGGGTTGTGTTAGGAAGGGCATCCAGCGTAAAAACACGTGCCAAATCAAACATGCGGATGGTCCACTGTGGCGACCCCTAATGGGAGAAGCCAAAAGAAAGTTTATTCCATTGAGTAATCGGATAATAAGTACTTTGTCCTTTATTAAAGAGCAATACTAAATAAGAGAGAGAGAAAAAAGGGACAGGTCTTTTCAAATAGACGAGTAATTTGTTTTGATTAGAAAATTTTCATTTTTATTGCTGAAATTGCATAAAAGATTTAATGCGTTTAATAGCAATATTACATCAAAATACAAATACAGTTGCATTCAGTGGCCGAGTAAAAGAAAATATGTGAAACTATTAATTTAATGAAGCTTAATATTATTCTCACTCATGTCTTTATTAATTAAATCTTGCACAGTACAGTGATGTGGTTTTCTTGTCTCTGCAAAAGCAGCTCGATATTTTCCACGCGCTAAATCCATGTGTTTGGTTGATAAAAGCAAATTGGGACCAACTGTGGAAGGAAATGCTCAAAACACACATGTGTACAATATATGGACCAAAAGGGCAGAAAAACATAAGTAAAGTCAAGTAAGGTGAAGAGGCCTTTCCAGTTCCTCTCAAAGTTGTCCAGGAGGGTTGAGGTCAGTGCTTTATAGCAGGATACTAAAGACCTTTTACTATAACTCATGTAAACCAGTTCTTGAAGGTTGTTATGTGTACAGAAACAATGTCATGAGGGAACAGATTTGGGTTTCTCCAAGTGAAGGGAAACTTTCATTCTACCGCATCCAAAGACGTTATACAAAGTCTCTAACTTGTAGGGTAGAACCACATATGGCTGGAAAAGGTTTTCCAATACTTTTGTCCACAGTATATACAGTATATGGAAGTATAAATGTAAATTCTGACATCAAGATTATAAATGAAATAAACAAAATCCTCTTTTGATAGTACAGCAGTTGTGGACTGATTAGAGTTTTAACACTAGTTCTAACAGGATCTGATAAAATTTGATTCAACTGTAATAAATAAAATGTGAAATAAACTTAAAGTATGCAGAAAGCATAGCAAAAGTGTTCTTGGTCGATCTGGGTCAATCCTTGCCTCACAGGGGGGTCAATTGATTTGAAAAAAAGCATTTATGCAATTTCTTTTATTTAACAATTTAAAAGCTTGATGAAAGATATTACAATTTCATGACTTTGATTTCATTTCTTGTAACATCATTAAATTGTGTGTACTATAACACACAGTGTTGGATAAGGTGCCATTTTTTGAAAACCATATTGTTAAATCAAAAGAGAAATTAAACCAATAGTAACCCTAAATAATTTACCCATACAGTATTTGGTCAAAGGCCATGTGGCTCAAAACCCCCCCCAAAAAAACACAATTAGACATTATTCGAATATTCTATCTGAATTGAAATAATGCTTACAATTGACATTATATGACCAAGCTGATGAACCTGAAGGCATAAAGTGGCCATGGATGCAGCTCTGATTATTAGATTGGGTTTGTCTATACTTCTCCTCTCTACTCACGCTGACATTTGCAGTGTTACTGTCACAAACGAGGGACCCCGAGCTTCGGAGTCACTTCCACCGAAGAGAGTTTTCTGCCTCTGTTAAATGAGATCCCAAAGGGAGTGCAGGGCGACAGCAAGGGGAGGGGATGGAACGGCATTATCTCCCTCGCTAATGAACGATTGTCTAATTTCCATCAAAAGCAGTCCGAAGGCCTAGGCTGCCTCGGCACTATCTCTCTATAAACACTGTCACGATAAAGGAATGTTAAAAGAAAAGAGGGGGAGGGACGAGCAAGAGGGAGCTGAGAGCTGTCAAGAGGGGCACCGTGGTCAAAGGGAGAGAGCTGGAGGAGGTGGAGGGGAAAGAAAGTTCTCTTCTTTCCGTCTTCTCGTTATCTCCCGTTTCCTCAGCTCGTCCTGGCTACATGAATAATCTGAAAAGTACAGACAATCGCACACCATTGCGGCAGATAAAATGCGGGTGACATAATATCAACTTCCTTCCAAGCCCCTTTTCCAAAGCGGTTATTAGAATATCAGCACAGGAAGTAATTAATTTCGGCTTTAATTACTCATGCTGCTTCAGCCGATTATATCGCAGGTCTTAGATGGGTTATTAAAACAGCTGTGAACTGTGCTGCGTGTAAATTTGAGCGGGAAAAAAATGAAAAAAAGTGTGTATTCATTTTCCCAGCTCCCTCTTAACCTGCTCGACGAATGTTGCGATTACATTTAGCGCACTAAAGACACTGTGTAATATGGCTGCGGGCAGAGAAGACGGCAGAGATATCATCGGGCTCAGCGGTTGATATTCCCGGGTTTTGTTTCTTGAAGGTCAGTAAGAGTTTGGAATTAATATGGCTTTGTGATATCGAGGGAGCACAGCATTAGCAGCACTTGATCAGGGGGATTTCTGTGGCTGGAAATCAGTTCGAGGAGGAAACTGATAAAACCGGGGTGCACTTGGTGACCTCCCCAGTGCAAAGTCAAACTTCTAATTCCACAATTTGGAATTAGTCTCCAAAAATGTACCCGTCATGTGGAGTCAGGAGATAAAATAATCCGGTATAATTACTTTTTTTTTCTTACTGTCACTTTGAATTCCACGCAAGTCATCTGTAAAAAAAACAATAATGATCTCCGGGTGAAAGTCATTCTGTAACAGAAACTGGGATCCTGATACAGAAACTATGACTATGGACAAAGTGTCAGCAACATAAGTCAAAAATTGTTGGGAAGTTACTCATATTCAGAGTCAAGATACATGAGCGGTTTTCTGTCTGTTTAAATCACCTGCATGTAGTTCATCCTCCTATAAAGATTTGTTTTTTGAGCCTAAAATCAATCATGGGATAGAAAATGCAGACTAAAGAAGCAGATATCAGAATAATTTCCGAGATCCCATACATACTCCCCAACATAACAAAACATGCACTTAGTATTTATAATAGGTTCATACAGTACATGCTGCACATACAGACATTCTTGAGCTTATATGTGCATTTATACAAGACTCCAGTCTTCACAACATCGTTTTCTCTTCCTCAGTCTCAGTAGATGACAAGGTAGAGAGGGATCAGATGTTTTCCTGTGCATTAACACAAAGCTCTGTTTGCTTCAAATTTCACAAAGCACGTGCCTGGCAGGTCTTATAAAATCGCTATGCATCACTTTTCTCTTTAATAAAAAGCCTATGTGAGACACGCTACCTTTTCCTTCACCACTTCACATGCCGTATATGCAAATAATTCCCTGGAGTGCTCTTCTCTTTATGGAGGAATGGTTGAGATGTTTGATGTCAGATTGCAGTTTGCTTAAAAAAAAAAAATGATGCAGTTATAATATGATGCCCAGTATGATGTGTGATTTTTATAGTCTTGATGATTATAATATTTAATAAACTACTAGTGGTCTATATTTACTTGTCTTTCCCGTAATAATAATAAATAACTGATTCAGGACATTCTTCTTCTTCTTCTTTTTATATTAATTAAACTATTTGTTTGCTTGTTTGTTTTTCAACTTATTTACTTAATAATTAATTACTGTCATGTGATAATTGATCTTTTTTTTATAATAAATGAATAATATTGATAAATAACACTGTAAACTAGAATGAACTAAAATGCAAGTAAACAACAAGGAACATAAAAAATAACAATAAAGATCTAAAACAATAAACTTCATGAAACATGAACATAAACTGTACCATACACATGACAACAGATGGCAAAAGTACTCAATTTGGACAAATAGAATAAAACTAACATATCGAGTCTATTTTGAAAATGTAAGAAGTAGAAAGTACAGATATTTGTGGAAAAAATATGAAAAATGTAATGAGTGAAAGTAAAAAGTTGTCCGAAATATAAACAGTGAAGAAAAGTACTGATAGCAGAAAAATCTACTTAAACATTATAATGAAGTATGTGTACTTCAAACACGTCATGGTATGTATAACTGCAGTGACGTTTGGGGTGTTTGGACCCTTTCCATGATCATGACATTTATTCATTCATTAAAGTTTGGTGTTATTATTATTGTTATATTATAAAAAATTCAGCTTAATTTTGCTTTTAGGGTAAATTTTTGTGAATGAAGAGAAAATTTAAATACAGGGCAATAATAATTGTGGAAATTGATCAATCAGGACATAAAGGAAGTACCACATCTTCAGTTGCACCCATGTGGACAGTAGACAAGATGATCATTAAGCTGGTTGATTCTGAAACTGAGAGTGCACAGCATGGAAGCTCATGTTCATCTCCTCTTTCTCATTCTTACATATAAATAAATATATATGAATAAAGAATATTCCATTCTCCTGCTCATTATATCTTTTTAGGGAGAGAGTTTTCTATAGTTACAGACACACAGTGAAAATACACTAACGAAATACTATCTTAAGCCAGAACCACATGGTTACATGCTTGTGGTCTTGTACCAAGTTTTCATTTGTTGCAATTTAGGTAATTACTTCAGGTCAGAGAGGAACAACTTGTTTCTGTGTATTGTGTTAAGGAATAAAAATACCATTACACATTAAAATATAGTGAAGTAAAAGTTAATTACGATAAATCAGTAAATACTCTGTACAGGTACAGGTACTTGAAAGAACTTAAAAAAGAATACTTTTTGTCACTGTCCACTAGTGGTCTATAATAGCATTTCATTCTTGCTTCAGAGGTTTTTTAGCTTATTTTTATTTTTAAACAGTGGTTGCTCAGTGGTTAAGGTGCTGGGTTACTGATTGGAAGGTTGGGGGTTCAGGCCCCTCTATTGCCCCTATATACTCAAGGCCCTTAACTCTTTATGCTCAGGGGTGCGGTATCATGGCTGACCCCAGTTTCTGAGCAAGGTGGGATATGTGAAAGAAAGAATTTCACTGTGCTGTAATGTATATGTGACAAAGTCTATTCTAGAGTGGCCGAGAAGTGCAAAACACATCAACAAATCCGAAACCAAAATAACAAATGCAAAAACAAATAAACAAATCCGAAAACTAATTAACAAATCCGAAAACAAAATAACAAATACAAAAGCACTTTAACAAATCCGAAAACACAACGACAATTCAGAAAAAGACAAAACGGAAAAGGTAGGTATAGCTTGCAAATGGAACACTTATCGATCATTGGACAAGACACCTGTCTTCCAAGTCCTGACCTGAATCCTATTAAGATGCTTTGGCATGACCTTAAAAAGGCGCTTCATGCTTGAAAACCCTCCAAAGTGGCTGAATTACAACAATTCTGCATAGATGAGTGGACCAACATTCCTCCACAGCGCTGTAACAGACTCATTGCAAGTTATCGCAAAACGCTCGATTGCAGTTGTTGCTGCTAAGTGGGTCCAACCAGTTATTAGGTTTAGGGGCAAACACATTTTCACAGAGGGCCATGTAGTTTTGGAGTTTGTTTTCCCTCAATAATAAAAACCTTCATTTAAAAACTGCATATTGTGTTCACTTGTGTTATATTTTACTAATATTTCAATTAGTTTCATGATTTGAAACAATAAAGTGTAACAAACATGCAAAAAAATAAGAAACCAGGAAGGGGGCAAACTCTTTTTCACACCACTGTATACAGTCTAATCCAGAGACAAGAAACCATAAACAGAACTAAACATCAGAAGCAGAGAAGCAAACACGATACCAAGGCTGCACTATACAAAGCAGGCGCTGGCAGTCGCAGTGTTCGAATGAATGTCCTTTTAAATAGTCGAGCAAAAAGAGGTGTGTGTAATTGAGCACAAGTGTGCCTCATTAGAGGCCGGTGATTTTGTGTGTGTGGGTGTGTGTGTGTCTTGGGAGTTGTAGTACTCGGCAGCCATGTCTGTATGCTGTGTGGGTTGCTGGAGGTCAGAGTGCTCCATAGACCTGAAATCCACGATGCAATGGTTTGGTTCTATTACAATTTTCTACTGATCTTTGAAACACAACCAAGAATAACTCAGTTCAACCAAAAGATGAAAATATGGAAAATTAAGTCTGTTTTTTTCCCATTGTTCAGAATAATTCCCGTATTACTAACTTGCCTACTTCTACATAGTAAATACATCTACCATGTCGTCAAATGTATTCATTCAAGCCCTAAATAAATATTTTGGTTACTTTCTGGGCCGTGTTTGGCCTATGGAAGGTGAGGACAGATCTAACAGTCCAATCTAAACCACTCCTGCCACACACTCAGAACAGTGACAGAGGAAGATGTCAAAGATAAGACTCAGTAATGAAAGTGGATGCCAAAGGAGGAAGACGGTTTATAACAAAGGGGATGTCAGCGAGGGAAGATGTTTAAAAGAAGTTCAAGAAGGGAGATAAAGTCTTGGGGATGATGGTATCTGCCGGATTGAAGAAAGCACTCAGGTGACTTAAGATCACTTCCAATCACTTAATCGCCGTGGCTCCACCCAAACCCATCCCTGCTTCATGTCATGCGTTATTTTCCCACTTGAAACACTCCATCAGTTTATTTTAGGTACAAAAATGGGAGCGTGTGGGGGGGTGGGGAGGCTGGTGCTGGAGCATAACGGTTTGTAGTTCTGATCCTGATAATGCTTCAATCAGAAGCTTTTATCGAAGTGTGAGCTCAAGTAAACTTATCTAGATTCAATTAAAACATGAATTGACCTGTTATGTTTCTGTAACAGTTATGCTGTATTTGCTCAGACATCACCAAGTACCACTGGGAAATTATTTACTGCATGCATTAGAGAGATATGGGATGTTTATAAAGTCTGGGTTGAGGTTATCAAGAGGTCTTGGCAACTTAATCCCATTTTAACAGAGACTTTTCCAAATACTACCATTTGTTTACTTGCATTATGACTAGCCATTGTCGGAGGGTAGAAGAACATGTGTAGCTGTGTAGCAGACTTTTCCAGCTAGCTTTGGATTTGGTAGAATTTAATAGACCCAAACCTGTTCCAGCATTCTATTAAATTACATTCTAGTATCCTGTGTTATTAACACCAAGTGCTAGCTAGTATCAATCAAGCTAGTTTAAATTAAGAAACAATTATAGGTAGCTAAGTTCAATTCACTTTAATCAAATTCTATTTGTATAGTGCTTATAACAACAGACATTGTCCCAATGCAGTTTTACAGAAATAAATAGATTACAGATATAAATGTTACATTTATTAATTAGTCTCTGAGTTTATCCCTAATGACTCTGGCAAGGAAAAACACACTCAAATGGTATCTGAAGACACCACAAAAGTAGCCTGATTCAAAAGTGAAACTTCATCTGAGTGACACTAAATGTCTATTCATTATAGTTCCAACATTGTTGAGGTTATCAAATGTTCCATGATGGAGACTCAAGTGTCAAACTGTTCAGGGTGACTGTAGTCCTTAACCACACTGTTTATATTAATTACAGTCCAGATCAACATTCATGGATTTTGAGTTGAATCCTCCACTGGATCTTTAGACTGTTCATGTGAAACCATCCTCAGCTGCAGTAATTGGTCCTTAATAGAAACAGAACTCCATCCAGAGGTAGAACATCTGGATGAATCAGGCAGGTCCACAAAGAAAAAGGGACAGGTTTACAGGTAGCTAAGAAGCAAGTTCAAATGCTAACTCTGCATCCTTAAGCTAAGATTGGGTAAATGATTAAGCAAAGCTATTAGCAAGCTAGCTAACGTGTATGTTGTGGTTACTTATACTATGGATCAGCTATAGATCTTTATATATCCACTCATGGATAACTTTATGGCTATAATTTTACTGATATCCAACAAACCAAGGCTTTGTTGCACAACAGATTAGCACTCCATGAATCATCTAAAGAGCTAGAGTTAAAATGCTGATTACGAATGCCATAGATTTTATCGCCATTCATAGCCAGGAGTCCAACAGAGTGAACATGTCCATGCTATACAGTCTGGATGGTGTAACACAACCGCTCTCTACATACTATTTCACTTACAGTTTACAGACAAAGCAAACAGTGTGTATCACTGTTCTGTTTCAGACTGTTTCACATGGCCTGTGTTCCTTTCTTGGACTCCTGGCCATGAATAAATGTATCATCCGTAAACACTTAATTAGCTAACGTTCCAATACTAGATTCAATTTGGTCAGGTATGACGTTGTTTTATACATAAACACATACTGCAACCTGATGTGATGCATGTATCACAAAATACAATCTACATCAAATTAATATATAAGCTCTAAACATTTGTGGATGCTAACATGGTATTATTTAGGATTCATTTATGTATTGCATTATAGGGTTTGGGATTAATGTATGTATGCATTATGGGATGTAAAGCCAGGGGCTACGTAAGGTGTATTTGGGGTTACGCTTATAACATAACTTGCATACACCTAGAAGCACCTGTGTTGCTTTTTCCCCTAACGTTTTAGCATATTTTGATTCCACTATATTAATAATGCTTTCCAATACACAGTATTACTACATTATATGTAACATTACAGAGGAGGTCCAACATTTCCAATTGACTGGTCAATATCCAGGGAGTGCACAAAAATTCCAATAACTCCGTATTCTGGAGATAAAATATAAAATATTATAAAATATTAGAGAAAGGTCTCTCAGGCTAAACTCCTACATATTTGCTTCACTTCACCCTACATAATCCCAAAGGGTATTGCGTTAGACCCCGAAGGCAAAAACCATCAAAATCAAATTCAAGGGCACTGGAAAATTTATGTTCGTGCAAAAAATGCAATCTCCCGTCCTTGTTTCTGGAGCTCTTTTCCAAATGGACAGCCACCATCTCAGCATGTGAGCTCAGCAGGCCAACGGCTACTGATGAATGAAGAGACTGGTGCTTGAGCAGTTGTACGAGTCAAAGAGGCCAGAGGAACCCCTCTGAGAGAAAGGCCAATGATGCACCTTCCCCACATGGTCAGAGAGAGATGCTCTCTTATGGAGGGTAATGAATTACAACAAACGCCCATTTACTATTAAATATGAATAATAATGAGAACTGTTCTATGTATAATATGGAACGCACCAATACTCTTTAAATAAGGGTCCAAAGTAAATTCATACTATCTAAGAACTAGACATATAACTACATCCAAACACATTATTTTGTTCTAAACTGTTGAAAATAGTACATTTATCTTGATAGATATAGAATATAGAAAATCTATGCATACAAAGATCTGTATATGACTATAAAAATTCAGAATTTGTAAACATATGTAGAAAATATGAGTACAATATGAGATAAGAACTTTGTATATACAAATAAGATAATACATATGTATATACTTTCTGGATTTGTCCGAATCGATCGATTTCTCTTCAATAAAATATCACTTTGTACAGCTGAGGATTATTCCACATGACCAGCCTGAAGAAGTTTCTAAACAACTCAAAAGCTATAAGGATGGATTTGGACTGTAATTAATGTTAACAGTCTGTTACAAGGGCTAAAGACCACAGGTTGCATAAACAGTTCTGCATTTAACCGCCCATCACTGAACAGCACGATGCATGACGGACCTGTATTGACATTCGGTGCCACTTAAATAAGGATGGGTTTCCCTTTTGAGTCTGGTTCCTCTTCAGGTTTCTTCCTTATACCATCTCAGAGAGTTTTTCCTTGCCACAGTCGACACTGGCTTGCTCAATAAAAATACGCACTAACATATAAACTTACATTTTATAACCTATTTAACTCTGTAAAGCTGCTTTGACACAATGTCAACTTTTATAAGTGCTATACACATACAATTGAATTGAATAAAAAATTAAGATATTATACAGATATATTAGATAGTCTAGGATTTGCTGTGAATTTCGAATTATATACAGTTATAATTATATATATACTTAATACCAAATGTACAGATTGGAGAACATCTGCATGATGATTACTGGCAGTAAAATAAGTAAAGCATTACTGAGTCTAGCAGTGTAGTGTAGAGTTCAGTGGTGTGACGATTATTGAAAAAGCTGCCTTTGAGCCTGCTGGGTCTGGTGCGAATGCTCCTGTATCTCCTTCTGGATTGAATGAAGTTAAACAGCTTGTGAACGGGATGTGATGGGTCCCTGATGACGTTTTGTGCTCTGCGCAGACTTCTTCTGCGCAGGTGTTCGATGCGAGGTAGTTGGTTGGCAATAATGGGCTGTACCACGGTGTGATGGAGTTAGTGATATGGTGTCCTATTTGTTAATTTTTGAGAGAACTAATTTATCTTTATTCATCCACATCCTTTACTTGACCTCTAAATACATGGTTTGTTGCACTTTAGCTTGGTAAATATTTCCAGTAGCTGTACTTCGTCTCTAACAACCAAGATAACATCAGACTATTAGTAATATGTTATGTTGTGAACACCAAGTGCTAATCAATCGAGCTATCTATTGCCTAAACCAGTAAGAATCATCACTAAGAAAGCTAGCTGATATTAGGGAACCCCTATGGGTTGTTGAGTTCCAAAACAAACAAGGTAGCATTGTGTTAAGTTAGTGCAAATGATTAGCCAATGTTGTTAGCAAGCTAGCTGACGGGTATGGGGTTAGAATTTTGCTCACGCATTTTTAGCTTAATAATAGACCAAATGGGGACCAATGGGACACTACAATTACACCTCTTTACACTTTTGCAGCTAAAGCATTGGTCAGAGCAAAAAGAAATACATTTTCACCACTGAAGAGGAATAGACACATGATGTACAAGATACATCCTGTTTACTTCATGGTTACTTAAGCTTCATTTCGACTTTACTTGGGGTGCTATCTGTAAAAAAAAAAAAAAAAAAGAAAAAAAGATAGGTCTAATCAGAGAGATTTTAATCCACCATTTGGTGTAAAATAAACCTTTTTTTCCAGCTCAAATCAAATCTTATTTCCCAAACAGGATGGGACAAATGAGGTGATTCATTGGAGTGATGATCTAGATGGAAGGACGGAGGCAGGAATTTCTTGGCTTCGCTGTTTAAACATCAGCAGAGAGATAAGATTCCGAGACAATAACACAGCCGATGTGGTTCGGCCTCCCTGTAGATCAGTGGACGGCCTTCTCAGCGAGCTGACGTGCAGCTGCAATACTACGTCCCTCTGCAGCTTATTAACGGTGGCTGAGGACAAGCCATTCCTGTGTGCTGGATTTTTGTACATTACAGTAAGATCGTCATCAAAAACAGATGAGATTGTGAGCGCGTCCGTAGTAATAATAGCCAGAGGTGGCGTAATTATACAGAAATGCTGCTATAACTTCGTATTAGAAGGGGTTTATGGTATTTTTTCTTTTTTACAGTACTTTATATAGCAAACACAAGAAAATACAACATCCACTGTACATGAAAAATCGGGGAAAAAAAACCCTCTCTTTAGGCACTTAATTTTGTAAGGCGCTTCGCAATATTTTGTCTCATCACACCTTAATGAATGCAGATGTACATTTATTATTGCAAGAACACCTTTAAGCTGTTAAAGGTTCCTCAGACAGAGCTACAGTTTGGAGGGAAATTATAAACAGATACAAATACTAAAAAACAACTAACGAGATGGACGTTTGACTGGGAATCTTCATTTGACCTCCAAGTCTTGGGGAAAAAAATTGCAGATTTATAATTATACCTGGCAATGCAGCATAAAATTGTTATTGTGGAATAACTTTTTCGAACATGTTATCAAACTATGACTTTAATCCCCCTTTTCCTTCAGAAACTGTTGCGCATGGACGCAAAGTGCTTCCGTTTCTTATCCTTCTTAGACTTTCCATGACTTTCTATTTTCCCTCTTCTTTAATAAATATAAAGTGCTGATAAAAACCATCTTAAGTAACAACTGAATTTATGTCACAATGCTAATCATCATTACGTATCACTGCTACCACATACTAGAAATACATTTGTATTCTATATAAAATACATGTGTTTTCTCCAATTAAAGAGGAAAAAAAAAAATATTTAATCAAAATGGGTGGAAAAAAAAAACGCTGTTCCATGATGAGCCAAGTCTCGGAGAATATGACCTCCTAGTTCTGGTGATAAAGTTCTAGCCAAAATGTGATATCAGCTCAGGACGTGACTCATTAGAAACGGGTGTATGGCGTGGAAGCCGTTCTCGCTATCTGCCAGCGCCTGGCTCGCCGACTGATAAGCGGCGAATGCAAATGTCCTGATAAGAACTGAATGCAAATATTTATGATATGATATTCCCAGGGAATTATGCATGGATAAAACAAAGTGCGTTATTTCTTTCCTTTTCAGGTTTGCCAAAAAACTATATTATATATATATATTCCATTTTGGCTTTGGGAATTTTGCATTTCTAAAAAAAAAAAAAAAAATTGATTGGGTCCAAGCATTACGTTAAGCTATTTGTTTGCAGAGGAAGGTAATTAGTTACTGTAATTACAGCGATGACAGTTGGTAAATTGTTTTTAAAGCATTACAGTGTGCCTGTGCCAGAAGATTGCAGTACTCATTTTAGGATTTAAGCAACTGCTGAAAAAAAACCCCACAGTTTTTTATTTTTTTTGAACTACAAAGCTGCCATTTTTCTAAGCAAAGCCATTTCTGAAAATGTCTATAAATTTGTACTAATTGACTTCTTTTTTTTTTTGGGCCATTCATTTCTAGTTGATCATGGCCATGCCACAAAGAGGATGTCTTGCAGAATCGTAGTTGGCTTGAAAAGTTGATCACGTGCTCGCTTTTGTGCAAGGCTTCTTCTAACGTGGACTTTTATGTTTCGTGTCAGAATGCTAATTGCTAGTGCAGGCTTGTGTGTGTCTCAGTGTTGTGTGCATGCTTTCAAGCATTTACATGTCCTTTGATCATTTTAAAGCTTGACCTGATTGAAACTGTTTGTCCACAAATGCAAAAACACAATTCAAATACAGTACAGATTTTATAGTATTGCAAGTAGTTTATTGAAATGATTGCATTAGACGTACACAATAATGACGACCACAATGAGCAAAATAATAATAATAATGAAATAATCTCAGATAAGGTGTTAAGATGACTACCACCATCCCCAAAGTTGATAATCCTGCAAATGCACATCCCAAAATATTGAGTTTTTTATTTCTCTTATACCACAGCAATTATGCCAGTGCTAAGAATTTTATTTTTTTTTTTTTTGCTAAGAAGCTAATTCCTGTCTAACATATTATACATCAGTTACAATCTCTAGTATGTATATATTGTATATTTCTGTTTCAAAGCCCTGACACTGGAACTCCTTCCAAAAAGGTAAGAAAACTTCGATGTTTGATGGCTGTATATATATATATTTTTTTTAAATGAACAAATTAAGAAATGTGTTGTTTAAGGTAGATTATGCAATGCATCCATCATAAGTTCTAGTTAATGAACAGTCACGCAGTTACAGTGGAACGTAATTCGTTCTGGAAAAGTGCTCGCAACGCAATTTATTCGCAATGCAAATCGAACATTCTCATAGGAATTAATGTAAACGAATCCGCCTGAATGATATATACTGTATGTATGTGTGTATAAAACTGTTTTTTCTTTTTAATACATTTTTAATTATTTAGTGGTAATAAAGAAGCATTTTATATTTGAAACCAAAGGTCCATTGTGACTCTGTGGCTGACCATACACACTTCACTAACCCACTCTTCACCCTCATGCTGTGTGGAAAAAGACACCGAAGCATTTGGGCCCTGAAATCCAGAATGTGCAACAGTTTCTTTCCACAATCCAACAGATTCCCCAGTACAAAAGAACTGGACTTGAAACACACACACTCAATAGGGATGGTAAGATTGCATTGGCAAAAAAAAGTTATTTATGGGATGTTTAAATTTTTAAAAGTATGCATCAGATACAAGGTGTATCATGATGAATCATTTAAAAAACCCAATTTATTTATATATAACTATTAGTAGATGCGCTATACTTTTATTATTTAGAAAGTGAACAATAATTTGTGACCAGTATTTTATATTTAGGTTCATTTCTCCTCGCTAAACTGTTGTTTGATTGTATGATTTGCTGTCGTATACAGTGTCGTATTTTTTCTATTGCATCATATTGGGATGCAATAAATTGAATTGCGTTGAATTAAATTGAAATCGGATCGCACTGCATCGTAATTGGGGTGAATCATATTGCATCGCATCAGTAGCTGCTTCACCTGCTTCTAAACCGGCAATTTTTACATGTGCAGTATTTTATTTATTTGCACAAACATGCATCTAATGTACTGGTTGGTGCTGTTGGACACTGTAATGTCTCATTGTACTAAATGCTGTTTGCAGATGTGTTTTAGGTTATTTTATGTTCATTTATGTTATTTATATTCATAAATTTGTATTCATGTAGCGCATTAACATGAGGTGCATGTTTTTTTACTATTGTATATGACTGAAAAGACAATAAAACCCACTTGAATTGGACTAGATTCTTTGGTCTTGTTTGGGTCTAATTCTACCCTCATGCGTATCATTGTATTCGGATAACTTACTCCCCTGCTCAGATTCGTACACGTAGAGATATAACACACACCACGGGTCCCTCTGAGATTCGCAATACTCCACGCTTGGTTGCACCAAAGATATAAACAGCCCAGACCCCAGAGCACATACATACAGAACCCCATGATATCAATTCTATATGCTTTTGTGTACTGTTTGTAAATAAGGAAAGTGGTGGGGTTAGGGGATAGCTGACATGCACATATTGTGATTAAGAATGTAATAAATCCTGATATACAGCCATTGCAAAAATCGCTGAGAAGATTTTTATTGTTCTTTCTTTTATTATTTTTTTATCAGTTGGGGATCTGAAGGTGTTTTACTTACTAATGGGTTGTGTTAGAAAATGGGGTTTCATGTGATGAAAGTAGACCCAAGACCTAATTTATCAATGATAAGTGTGTAAATTGTGTGTACAAAAAGATTCTATGCTTCATGGATATACACACAAAGCATATATATATATATATAAATGATGTGAAATTCATTAGCACAAGGTCATTCCTTTATTTGATCATACTGGCCTAGACTGATAATCACTGATAATATGAATTATCTATAAAATTCCAACTGAATTCCAATGAAATTCAATTACTGTGAAAGCACATTTTGTAAATAGGCTTAAAAGTCGAAATAGCTTAAGAGCAGATACCGTTTCCTGACTATCATTGAGAAGGAATATGTTCACAGTGTTGTATCATCATGACGCCTCTAGGCCAAACCTAGAATTCAAATCAACTTTATCATAATTCTTACCATTTGCTTTTCTCACTGACTCGTGAAATATAGATTTTTTTTTGTATATTTCACAAAGCTGGCATCTGTTAATAGATGGTAGAACGACATTTAGCTGCAAATCATTAATGATATTTCTATAGCAAACTGCACAAGACAGTTAAAGAATTATATTCAGGTCATACCACAGATTCTCAATGATGCTACCACTACCATGCTGCACTCTGTGGATGGTTTTCTCAGCACGAGGTGTTTCAGACCAAGAGGCTCTCTTTTGCTCTTTTGCTCAAACACACAGCCACTTCCCACATGTTTGCATGACTCAGCAACACAGGATTACATGTGTTCCCCCCCCCCAATATTCACTCTTTTTTTGCTACTTTCTGATACAATCCATCCTTCTGAAGTGTTTGGTTTATGGTTATGCTATGAATACCTTCTCCTTGCTTCAGGAAGTTCGAATGCCATGGTTGGATTGCTAACATAAGTTAAGCATGGCTAGCATGCTAATCACCAGGTCCAATCATGCTAATAATTTCATTATAGGGGTGGCGGTTGCTCAGTGTTTAAGCCTCTGGGTTACTGATGGGAAGGTCAGGGGTTCAAGTCCCGATATCACTAAGCTGACACTCTTGGGGTCCCTGAGCAAGGCCCTTAACCCTCTGTGCTCCAGGGGCACTGTATCATAGCTGACCCATGCTCCCAACATTGCTGGGATATGAGAAGAAAGAATCTCACTGTGTTGTAAAGTACATGTGACAAGTATGAAGCATGTTTCCTGTCTGAGCTGTGTATATCTCCAGCTATGAATGATGGCCACTGAAGGTGTCTGACTACTAGTGGATGGACTCCTCGGGGGCAAAGTTTATTTCCTATTAAAGCAACGAAATTAACTAAATGACTCATTCATTTTGATGAGCGAGATTCAAAGGACCAAGTCCATAAAATTATCCAATCTTCCCATCACTAGTTACAAAATCTAGGGCCTTCCAGGATCCAGTGCATTTATATTGAAACCATTCAATAAATTATGCAACTCTTAATAGAAACTGGTGTTGGGGATTTTTTAGCAAATGTTGCAGTGAGGGCATGGTCACACATCATTTATGGGGAAAAAGAAAGGGCACTGTAGGCAAAGCATGATGATTCTTGACTTTGTCTAAATACAGCCAATCTACTTGTGTCTCTTTTCAACACCTCTTGGCACTTACCCCATCCAGAGGATAATCAGTCATTCCCTTTGCATCCAGACACTTCTGGGGTTTTCTTTACCATGTCCAGTAGAATGTCCATGTATTAACCGTGTGTTTAACACACCTTTGCTCCATACACAGCTGAAGCTCAACCACATCCCATCTGCCAAACAACATAACAATGCGACCAGTGTAGATAGTTTTGTGTTTTGCAAGGCACTATGGCAATTTGCATATTTATGAAAGATCCTTACTCACAGAATAAATGCACATTCTATGATGGTTGTTTTAAAAACATGTCATTCTCTGGATAGAATTCTGTCTCTCTTCCAGTGCATTCTTTTATTCATCCTCTCTCACAAGCCTCACCTTCTTTGAATGTCAGTAATTAGCTGAATCTGGTTTCAGGTTTCAGGACTTCGATGCAGGATGTTTTTATTTTTATCCTTTTTTTCAGGCCATGCAGGAGATGTGCCCATAGCTGCAAGATGACCACCCAGGATGCATTGCAACACTAAAGCCATCTTTGACAAGTTCCTTCTAGAATGCAGCCTTTTTCGTGAGAGCTTAATTAGCACTTGAGTACTATGTTCGTCTGGATTTTTGCAGTACACCAAATCCCACACAAATCCTGCAGGATTAAGTGAAGTCGTTTGGTAAATTGGGACGTGTATCTTTAATTTCATTGCATCTTAGACCACTAATTAATAACAGCTACCTATGCAAGACTAATGTGTCTGATGTTTGTTAATTAGCAGGCAGTTGTGATAAAGTTTCCCTGGAATATACACAGGCACACACAGAAAAAAAAGTAACGAATTAAAGCTATTTTTTTTCTTTTCATTCTTTGTTTCTGTTTTTTTTTTTTTCCATTGATAAAAACCCATTGTTGTTCACAGAGGTTTACATAGCAATGATAAGGACTCAAGAACACTTTTTAATTAGTGAGCAATTCTAAATATTTGACATTCATCTGTAAATTATTATACTGTCATTACAAATACTAAGCCCCATGTGACAACAGATATCACTCAAAAGGTTCTTTAATCTGAAATATGTCTTGTTTTAAAGTCCCAGGAGATTCTAAGAAGGAACAGTGTCCATATGATGGCTGAAGAAATGCCTCACATTAAACGACTCGATGAATAAAACGATGAAAAATGCCCTTTGATGAAATGGAGGTAACTTGTGTAATGGTTGGTTACAGTGACCATGTGTTTTTTTCTTTTATGTGTTTTTCTAAAGATTTTTACTCATTCAGCCATAGGTTTTTACTAAATTTCATATAATGATGTAGGGTAAAGAACCCTGGGGTGCAGTCCGTGTTCCAATTAATGCCAAAGGTTAAATAGGGTTAGGGTCAAAGATCTATAGCAGACCACTGATGATCTTCCAGTCCAAACCATGTAAGGCATATCTTCATGGAGCTGGCTTTGTGCACATGCTGGATCTCCTTACTGGAACTTTGGATCTCCAACCGCATGGCTTGTGCCATACTTATTTTTTTTTTTATAGTATAACGATTTCATAGCTCAGAAAGGTTAGCATCAAGAAAGAAAAATATATAAAGAAAAAGTCTTTTCACAAGAGCATTTCAGGTTTAAAGAAAGAAGGGATTAATGATCTTAACATTTGTGTGGTCAGGAACTGCTTGTTGGTAGTGGCAGTATTTTAAACTCAGAAAGATTGAGGATTTTTAGTTGATTCTTCTTTAATGTACAGTAAACAAACACTTTGTAATGATTATTGGCTGAAATATTGTTTGTAGTGTTACATTTTGTCACTTTGTTATTCTTTTTCATTGTTCATCGTTTGCGTTTTTTGTTTTGTAGAACGTAACTATAGAAAAACGTTATCTTTGATCATGTATAAAGTACAGGAGATTAGAACATTGAATTGCATCGAGTATAAAAATGTTCAATATTTCCCTTACGTGGAGTAGTTTTGATATTTAAGTGCATTTAAAAGCAAGAAATTGTGTACGAATAAAAAAAAGAGATACTTTTACTTTTACTGGAGTAATAATTAGGGAGGGGATTTGTACCTGTACTCAAATACAAGGATACTCAAGTACTTGGTCCAACAATGTTTTCTATAAAACAAGATCCTGGTGGCTGTGAGTTATTTTTTCATTATTGTGGTATTACCACCACAAACCCAGTAAAGCTTTCAATAAATCTTTTGACTATTCCCATCCCCTGAGTACTGGGCACATGATTTCAGCCTCAGAGGTCCCTTATTAGTGCTTATTTCATTTTCCATTTTTGACTACTTGGTGCAATAATAACTCTATGACTCCAAATAGGGCAGTGAGCTGATAAGTTAAAACAGGTAATTAGTATTTCAGTGGAATAAATTGCATGGAGTTGTTAATGAGGACTTTTGATGAATATGATATATATGATGGAGCTCTGCCTCATCTGCCCCTATGGACGAGGCACCACAGTGAATTTTAAAAAACATGGTTTGTGTGTGTGTGTGTGTGTGTGTGTGTGTGTGTGTGTGTGTGTGTGTGTGTGTGTGTGTGTGTGTGTGTGTGAGAGAGAGAGAGAGAGAGAGAGAGAGAGAGAGAGAGAGAGAGAGAGAGAGAGAGAGAGAGAGAGAGAGAGAGGAAGAGAGAGAACCGGCCTGCCATGATTTGGCATCCTGTACAGGGTGTATTCATGCCCCAAAAGAATAAATATGTAGATTTATTACTCTTGCTTTCATAAACTCAAAGCTGGATAGCCATGAATTTGATTTAGCTGCATAATATCAGTAGAACACATTTAAAGGTTTTTTCTTAGGCAGCTGCAATATTAATACACAGCTATGGCATCTTCTATTTCAACAATGTCAGCTATTTATCATCTAATATGCAGGATTGCTTCTAAGGTTTCTCCAAATGGCTGTTTTTCTTTTTTTTCTTTTTGTATTCCCAGTGTGTTCAATGCTCTCTCTGTCTTCCCTTCTCTCTCGCTGCCTCCGCAGGGATCCTAGTGCGTGTTTGTGTATCAAGTGTGTGGGAGTGTGTTGCTCATTAGCTCACTTATGTAATTCGGGGTGTTGCTAATCCTCAAGGCAAAAAGAAACAAGTACCACAACAACAGAAGCAGATGTCAGCAACAAGCAGGAAGTTGAAGCTACAGCAAGCATCTCAACACGATAAAAACATGGCACAAAAACACAAGTTAGGCAAAGTTACTGCAGGGCAGAGTTAAAAAAAAAAAAGACATGCCACTTACATAAGTCCTTCATGAGAACTGACAAATATTGCATGTAGAATTGAGTACTGTATATTTTATATATCAATTGTCTTCCATGTCTATTTGAGGTTTACTGCATTAGTCAGTATAAAGGGTTTTTTTATCTAAATGTTACAGAGAATTGGAATGGGATATTTAAAGTAATAGACCACTGTTTGGAACTTCAAAATTAATATTACTCAGATTGCAGACGAATCAGGGCAAAATTTACCTGCAGACTTGCAAGGTGGGGGAAAAAAGTCAGTAGAGAGGGTCAGTAGCTCCTTAAAGCTACACTATATAAACATATTAATTGGGCACCTGACCCTTCCAACCATATGTATTTTTTTTCTTTAAACTGTTACCACAATGATAGATAGGATGTCTTTTGAGGCAGTAAAATCAAATTCAGCATGACAATGCCTCTGTACACAAATCAAGCTCCAACAAGAATACATAGTTTGCAGTGAAAGATCTTGAGGGGCCTTCTGTTGAGCTCTGACCTCAACCCAATTAAAGACCTTTTGAATGAATTGAACTCTGACTGCACCCCAGGCCTCCTCGATCTACATCAGTACCCTGACTACTAACATCTTTGTATCTGAATTAGTACAAATTTCCACAAGCACACTCCAAAATCTAGTGGAACACCTTCCCAGAAGAGTGGAGGTTATCATAACAGCAAATGGGGACAAATGCGGAATGGAAGCATAGAAAGCATATATAAATCTTATGGTTAGGTGTTTTGTCTATATAGTATATCTATGTACAGTTTAAAATGTATTTTTTAATATAAATGCAAATTATGACATGATTTCATAGTAATATCCGTAATATTCATAATAATATAATGAAACCTCAGAGTGATTATTTTTTTATAACAAAAAATATCTGTATCTCTTATACCACAAAAATCTGCCAATGCTAACAAGTTGCTATTATTATCCAAATCGACACAGAATTATATCGGTGGAAGAGGGGCATGGTCGGTGAGACCCGGTTTATGAAAAGAGGGCCTGGGAAGCTGAATGGTAAAGATCCTGAGGAATCAGTATTGAGACTTTAACTGCCCTGTGTTGTAAATCACAGCGAGCAATTTTGAAAGGGTAGGCGATAAAAAAAGAATAAAAATGACATATGAAGTCTAATGAAATTGCCAATGAATTGATTTGATGTAGTCTGTAACAGATATTCACCTCTCTAAATATTTAAGCCGATTATTGCCTTCCTACAAATTGGTGAGCACGCGAGATCCTCTTCGGGAAAGACATAAAGCCGACCGAGATCTGAATAGTGCTTGCAAGATAGTGTCCATATCATTCACCCTGAATTACACAGTGCAAGAACATGTTACTGAAGATTCTTTTAACCTTTACAGCACCCATATTGATCCAGACAAGGCTTATCAGGCTGAAATCAGGTCTTCCAGCCAGCCTTGTTTAAGGGTCTCTCGGTTCTCCATGCATTTAAAAAACAAAGCGGTCCCTCTGCACTCGTTAGTAAAATTTTTTATGAAGGATTAAGTTGTTTTGGGTGAGGGACAAATGAAGCAGGTGTGAGAAGGTGCGACATGGAAGTGGTGGGGTTTTTAATCCTTTAAATGTCAGATCAGAGTGAGCGTTCATGGTTTCATATGTTCTCTGTTATGGATTATAGTCTATCATTTGCCTATTAGGAAAAAAATACCCAGCACTTTTTTTTTTTTACATTTACATTTTTTTTTTGTTTTTTTTATACTTAAATCATAACCAATAGAACTGTGACTGTGTGATATATTGCAATTGTGAAAAAATATGAATTAGGGCACAATATCACAACATTTTATTTCCCAGTCATGACATAACATCACTCATTTGTGACTTCCACTATATGCACAAAAGTTTGTGGACACCCAACCATAGGATTCGTATGTGCTTTTTATAGTAATAGTAATTATAGATAATAAACTTCACTCTTCGGAGATGTTCCACTAGTTTTTGGAGTGTGCTTGTGGAGATCTGTATTCATTCTGATGCAAAGGTGTTAGTAAAGTCACCTACTGATGTAGGATGAGGAGGCCAGGAGTTCAGTTCCAAATCATCCCAGTGCTTTTCAGTACAGTTTCTGTTAGCAGACTATTAATTTGCATGACATTTTTTCAAGTGTAAGATAAAATGTTTTAAATCATGAGCAAATTAGATGTAATTGTAAGATGTAATTTTGAAAAAAATCTGCACAATCTTTTCTCATACCTACATGAGTTTTGCATGGACTCGTGATAACGCAGCGTATGAAGCTCTGGGATTTAAGATTACGAAAATGTTTCTTTCCAGTACAAGATATAACTGATGAAAGCTGCATTACTTTTTCTTAATTTAAAATCGTATAGAAATTGTGCCTCTTCGAATTCCTACCGATTTTGTATAAACCCGAGAACAGAGTGCAGGGTTCAGTAGATCGTGCTGGTACATCGTGGATAAGAGCCACTCAGGAGAAAAGTCCTCAAATTTCCTCCTACATGCTGATAATAGATATGTTTAGCATCAGGGGAGCTCACACTTTAATAGACTTTTTAACTTGTGATCTCGGTGCAAAATGAAACATACAGCATAATTGAATCAGCCTTACAGATTGCAGCAGTCCTATTGTGGCGTCTCATCCCCCCACGATGCTCTTGTGCTCTTCTCGAATTATCAGTTTTTCCAAATTAACGGCTGACTGCCTTCCACGAAGAACTGCCATTGTGTGCTATGATTATTGTGATTTTGCAGTTAGATCGAGATACTGTGAAGTCCTAAAGCCAAGTTCATAGAAAAAAATACAAAAATTGAATCCTACAATATACTGTACTTTGTACATACACTGTGAAGGCATATTTTAATTTATTCAAAAAAATGTTTTTGTTTTTGCAAAAATGTTAAGAGCTAACACTGTACAACAAACAGACAGAAAAGAGAATTGGGAGGAAATTTTGTAAAAAAAAAATGTAACCAGAATTTATTTAACAAATAAAATGTGCTTTTTGCAGTTTTCGTGTAGAAATATCAGCTGTAAAAAAAAAAAAAAAATTACTGGTTAAAAAAAGTTTAGTGTTAATGCAAAGAAATGTGTAGGTTTAGAAAATATGTATAGAATTTGTGTTTATAAACTGCAGTATGTGTGTGAATACCGATAATAATGTTTTTTATTTGGTTATCGGTTTACTTAAAAACCTTATTTATCAATCTTCTGCTTCATTAAATTTTTTTTGTAGTCTACTCTTTTTTAAAACATTATTACAAAACATACCTGATAAGAATAAATACACTCAGAGTATTTAGCATTTGAGTAGTAACATAAATCTAGTTTTCTATTAAATTATATTATATTATAAATTATATTAAATATATTATAATAGATTTTCTTTAATGATTTTTGGGATTTTTTTTTCATCTTTCTTTTCTGCAGTTTTGGTGGGTTTTTTTCACCATACTGTAATAAAGTAAACTTTTAAGTGTTGAGATTTCACAATACTGACCGCACCTTTAAAACCTCGCTCCATACCTATAAATACCTAGTCCCAGTATATTCCTACACCTGCATGATCCAGTCCACTACACTGCTTCTACCCCCTCTTATATTTGACAACTACTTCAGATGATCATAAGCGCTCCTCCTGGTTGGAGATGCTACAGTTCCGCATTATGCTTGCTGTTTATTCCATATGCATGTGTGTTGGAAAGAGTGTTGGATTTTTTTTTTTTTGAGGCCAGCATCTGCAGAGTCTCTCCTGGGACTGGGCCGCTGAAGACAAGCTGCTCATTAGCCAGAGAGGAAAAGGAACACTCACAGATGGCTGTCAACGTTCAAACACACCGTTGGCTTCAGCAAACAATTCAATCCAGTTTGCTTTTCTGCTCTTTCGTTATGACATCGCAATATTCCATCTATTTGTTTATAAGTTTTCTGGTTACAAAAAGTATGGAAGAAAGAGAGAGAGAGGAAAAGAGAGAGATAGAGGTAAAGAGGTAAAGAGTGGCACGTAGTGACGTGTGAAAACGTGTTTCTAATGAGTGTGCTGAATATCGAACAGGAGTTGTCATTCATCAGCCTAAATTACTGCCTTTGCTTTTTGATGCCGTGCTGTCTGTTCAGTGGCACAGACATTGAAATCAATTAGTCGCTTTACCTTTCGCACAAAGAAACCTTCCATCTTCTTCTTGACGTGCGCATGTCATAAATAAATGGACGTCCATCCAGGTGCAAGGCACCAACCCTCAATCTTCTCAATCTCATGTGGACTAATTGCTGGGACCCCCGCTGTGGTTTTAGGCTCCTGGAACTGCAGTCAAGAGACAGAAATAGAAAAAATCCTTAGCAGGGAGGCTGATGTATTGCTCTTCATCTCTACATTATGCTTTGCTAATTGATAGTCTGCTGCAGATTTATACATAGACAAACCCACTGGAGCAGTTTCTATAACGTCCTTGTTTTTACAGCAGTTACAACTTTGCAGTTAGAAATGGAATAAAGGCTGAACACAGTAAACAAAATAAAGGTTTAATTGTAGGACAGTTACGTGCATAATAAAAGGGATAATCTTAAATGAATTACTGTGATATTTTATATTCATCATGCATCATTTTTCTTTTTTTCATTCTTCTATTTTTTCCCCTTATTTTGGTTTGTTGTTGATGTTATTGTCATTGCTGTTATTATTATTATTCCAGAGTCAGACCTCTATTGCAGGCCACTCAAAATCCATGTAAAGCATACTGTATCTTCATGGAGCTGGCTTTGTGCTCAGGGGCATTGTCATGCTGGAGAAGGTTTGGGTCTCCTAGTTTAACTAAATCGGCAGCAGATTTTATTGGCAAGAAAGAGAACTCCGATTGGCTAATTAGTTTAGCGAATAAGCACACGAGAAAAACATGGAACACGCTTGTTTCAATGTTTCTATCGTCTTTGCAACTTAGAGGACATAATTGATAAAAGCTACACGAATCTGTTATGATTGCGGCATGCGAAAACATTGCTTTATATATGTTTATATATATGGTTTGCATATGGTTTATAGTCTACACAGACTACTGCCACCTACTGGTGTGAGAGAGGTTTGTTTTCACACAAGCACAAAACATGCACACACGGTTTGGTGCCAAACAAGTTTATCTTAGTCTCATTAGACCACAGAACATGGTTGCAGTAATTCATGCTCTTGGGCAAGTTGTCTTCAGCAAACTGTTTGTGGGCTTTCTTGTGAACCAGCTTCAAAAGAGGCTTTCTTTTGGGACTACAGCCATGCAAACAGACATGTTGCAGTGTGCAGCTTATGGAATGCTGGTACCTGGATCTTAGATCATATTAATATATTAATACAAAATAATTTACAATTTTAATACCTATTGAATGTATCCAGGCTAAACAACTACCGTATAGAACACAAGCAGAGAAAAGATGATGATCAGGTGATCAGGAATGTCTGTTCATTTGAGTAAGTTATATTTACATCACTGACTCCCTTTGTCTCATCTTCGTTAGCCATACTTCCATTTCAGGAACCGAGGCTGCATCTGTACGCTTCCCCTATCGCGCTGATTCCATTTTCTCCGCGGCACACGGAGAATGAAGCCACCGGTGTGACCAAGAGTGCCTGGGTGCGACCTGGTCGTTGTGCTGGAGGGTCTATCTGAGCCCCCCTTTGAGCCGTTGGCCCAGGCATTTTGGAGGCACCTCACAGTTAAGACTGTGTTTATATTGGCTAGAAGAGAGTAGGAGACTTACAGGCCTTATCTGTGGCCCCCTCCTTTCTGGAGTTTGCTCCAGGTATGGCCAGTGCTTTTTTGTACCCTAGAAGGGGTTACATCCCCAAGGTGCCCTCTGTCTTCCCATGACCTGTTAGGCTGCAGGCATTCTATCCTCCTCCATTTCAGGCCCGAGACCAGGAGAAGCTGAACCAGCTGTGTCCGGGACGAGCACTGGACACTTATGCCCACAGGACGAGTCCCTGGAGAAAATCAGATCAGCTACTCGTCTGAGAGGCCCTGAGCAGATGGATCATTGATGCTACTGCATCCTCTAATGAGTTTTCTGGTCTTCCTGCTCTTTTCAGGGTCAAAGCTCACTCTACCTGGGGTGTGGCAGCCTCAAAGGCTTGGTCCTCTGCAGTGTCCCTCTAAGACATCTGCAACTCTGCAGGCTTGTCCACCCCACTGACCTTCGTCAGGTTTTAAAACTTTGCCCTTAGTGCCACTCCTGGCCCCTCCTTTTTTTTGACCTAGCTGTGCTTATCACACTAGTCAGGGACTGGTCTGTCTGGCGGTATTGGATCCTTTCGTTCCCAAAGCATTGCAATGCAGCTCAAGTTCCTGAAAGAGAACGTCTCTAGGTTACGTATGTAACTGTAGTTCCCTGAAGGAACGGGACGATGTGTCTCTATGCCACACTGCCGGCGTCCCTGCAACTGCTTTCTTCTCTCTTACAGAAGCTGGTGCAGGCTTCACTCCATGTGCTTTTTATTGCTTTCTGGCCGGTGACGCCGCACCTTTCATTGGACAGATTACACACGTGATTCAGAGTGTGGACAACGTTCCCTCGGGGAACTAGGGTTACATACGTAACCTAGAGACGTTTTTTGTTGTCTTTTGCCTTGCACATTGTTAGCTTCGTAAACTAGCCTATGTCTGTGGTGTGTGAGAGCCAGTAATGATACACCAGTGGTAGATTGAAAAATGTATGCAATGAGAAGAAATAGGTTGATGGGCTAAAAATGGTGCGCAATGAGAAAATAAATATGAATCATGTCTCCAAATATATTAAACTTAAATTCACGTGTCTGGTTTTAAAATGTAAGAAGGAGAAAGTAAAGATATTTGTGTAAAAAATGTAATGAGTGAATGTAAAAAGTTGTCAGAAAGATAAACAGTGAAGTAAATTACTGATACCAGAAAAATCTACTCCAGTACAGTATTTGTACTTCATTACTTCCCACCTCTGTTGAGTTTTTTGTGTAGAATTGTAATTGAGCTCGCAGCAGCATAAGTCAGCATCAGAGCTGACCTACTTGTAAAAGTTTGCTGTTATTTTGCTGTTTGCCTCTCACTTTTTGTGCCAGGTCTAAAAATAAAACTGCTGACCGATTTTAGCGCTTTCTTTCATGACAGTACTCTAAAACATAGATGCTGTGCTGTGATAAAAACATATATTGAAACCTCATCGTCATTATGCATTTCATATTCATGTTCAGTTTTTGAAAATAAAGTTATTACCTGGATGTAGCTAAGCACATAGGTATATGTCTTCCTGATGCAGTGATTAGCGTCTCATTGCTTGTCTATCTATTTCAACTATTATCCTGTGGTTGAGAAAAAACATGTTACTCTGTTTTAGAAGGGTCAATATATTAGTCAAGTAAACAACTAAAACAACTACTAAAATTGGGGTAAGAAGTAGAACTGTCTAATGCATTAGTAAATTAAAAAGAAAAATTGTGGTGAACCATCATATAATAATAATAATAATAATAATAATAATGATAATGATAATAATAATAAAATATATATATTTTATTACTTCCCGTGGGCTCACCACCTGCAGGAGGGACCTTAAGGGACGGTGCTGTGAGGATTGGGCAGCAGTCAAGGGCAGGGGCCTGCTTAGACTGCTGCCCCCGCGACCCGAATTACGGATAAGCGGGAGAAAATTATGATGATGATGATGATGATGATGATGATGATGATGATATATTTTATTATTATTAATTAATTATTATCAATCTAATCTCTGCCATTCTGTTTTTTTTTTTCAGTTTTAGGTTTAGCTCAGTCCTGACTACATTGTTTTTATACTAGAGACATTTATCACCATGTTTGTAACATAACAGAAAAGGAGAGAGAGAGGAGGAGGAGGAGGAGGGGGGTGGTTGGAAAGAGAGAGAGAGAGAAAAAAAAAGGTCATTTGTGGTTAATGTATCCAGACTGGTTCTGAAAAATTGCTCTACGTGTCACAAAATGCCAGATGATATCGTCGACATAATCTCTGTTTAATTTGACAGAAATATCGCTGTCACAGTGGTGCCACACAGCACCGCCGGGGCCTCGGAGGAAAAACCTCAACGCTCGCCATCCTTCACCTCTGTTCCTGCTTTACAGAATAAAAAATAACCAAGGGACTCAGTCTCTATCCGCACACACAGCATGGCCCTAATGGATAATAATGCAGCCATGTCAAGTTGCTCATTATTGCTCTGGTTGGCATGCACGCACACACACACACACACACACACACACACACACACACACACACACACACACACACACACACACACACACACACACACACACACACACTCTGATGCATACTCAGCTCCATCATTAAAGAGGATGATGGTGATGGTGGCTGACGGCAGCCTCTGTGCATCTCCAATCCGCCATGTCCGTCATTTTGATTGACAGGACGGATGGAAAGGGGGAGAACTTGCCCAGAAGGTGAGCCTGTGATTTCAAACATATATAAATGATCTCTAATCAGTTTCAGCTGAGCTTTTCCTTCCTCACAATACACAAATATTTCTTTTTTACTCTTTACATGTCACAAATTAGGATACATACTTTCCTATAAGATTTTTGAGACAAAACTTTGTGGACACCTGAACATAATATTCGTTGCTTTTTGAACATCTCATAACCTCCACTCTTCTGATGTTCCACTAGATTATAGAGTGTGCTTATGGAGATTTGTGCTCATTCAATCAAAAGGGCATTAGTTAAATTAGGTACTGATGTAAGGGAGATCAGAAGACTGGGGTGCAGTCTTTCAATTCATCCACTAAAGGTCTTACCCATGTTAAGGACGTCTGGCTGGTTTTGTGCACAGGAGCACTATCATGCTGGAACAGGTTCGGGTCTTCATGTTTAGATAGTGAAGGGAAAAGTGAATGCTAACACATTCAATGGCATCATATCCAATTGTGTGCCTTCATCTTTGTGTTAACCGTTTGAGGAAGTACCACATATGGCTAAATTGAAATTTGCAATTGTGTAACCAGGAAATGTATTTACATAAAAGTTATCAATTTGTCACTGATGGAGACGTGTGTTAATTGCAGTCCAAATTCATCCTTATTGTTTCTGGTTCCAAGTTCTGCTTCCATAGTAATCTCAAATATTTTATTGCAATTGATGTCGGACCATCAGCAGCATCTTTATCAGTAGTTGAATCAGAATTTCTAAGTGATGAAATTCCCCCACTGAATAGGGGTAAGGGTCTAAAGTTTTAATGAATCAACAAATAAATAAAGAAATAAATGTTTTGAAGATTTTTTGTTCAGTCTTCTTTCTCTTTTTTTCTCAAAAAAATCCAGTTTTCTTTTATTTAAAAATTTTTTTTATTCCATTATTAAATTATTTTGTCGTATTGCCTCCTGGTAGCTTCAGGGTTTTATCCTGAGCTACAGTCTACTGAGTTACTGTCTGTTACATGCATTATTGTTCACATGGGTTTCAACTGAGCTCTCCAGTTTCCACACACCTCCCAGAACAATGGCAGTAGGTGGATTGCTGTTTTTAATTTCATGAAGTCTGAATGAGTGTGTGTGTGTGTGTGTGTGTGTGTGTGTGTGTGTGTGTGTGTGTGTGTGTGTGTGTGTGTGTGTGTGTGATCACATATGAGTACAGAAGCTGCTTTATTTCCCGGGTTGTATTTCAAATCCCAGGTTTATATTAAAGTAAAGGTTCTTAAGTATATTATCATTTCTATAGCAACAACCTCTTTACAGGGACTTTTATGGAAGATCTGACATAATCTTAGATGTACCCTTTATTCGTTTCTATAGTGGAGCCTTTTGTAAGGAGTACATTTTCTTTCACATTTGGAAGGAATCTCCAGTGTCAGTGTCCAGTTATAAAGCAGTACCTTTCTTTTTCTTATTCATTTCAACAAAGAAAGAAAATCAGAAGAAAGGCTTGCGATGGAATGATGGAACATGATGTTTATATTTTCTGTAAAAAAAAAAAAAAATGTGCTGAACATCAACATTTTACTAACTACCACTTTACTCAAGCGTCACATTTTTTTCATCCCTGTCCTCCGTTTTCTTTTTCTTTTTTTTCTAAAGAGCACTCTAGCACTACTTTGCTGAGCGCACGTACGTACAGCGAGCTGTCTGATCTCCCTACGTCTTTATGTGAAACAATTAAGGGCCTGTCGAGTGAGGTCAAACAGAAACACTGTGAAAGGAAGCTCGAATGCGAAATTGATTTTTTTTTCACCCCCCTCCCCGTTTATTCATTTCTTTTCCCCCCATTCTGGTGCTTAAAAACAGTGAAGTGAGTGCTCTTTGCCCATGTAAAAAGAGCCCATTATCAAAGCATTACGATGCGATTAGACTGACATTTTCTTAGGAAAACTAAGAGCAGCAAAAGCAAGCAGAAGAGGGGGGGGGGGGCATTATGAAAAGGAAAAGAGGGGCTCCAGATTTTATCGTGAGGCTAGCACACATACTGATCTTTGAAGCCGCTTATTATGGAGGGTGCTAAGAGGACAAGCGGGCTGGTGTTCAGATCAGAGGAATGTTCGTCAAAAACGCACCTGCTAGATCTTACTATCGTGGCATGTCAGTCAGCGTCGCTGTCCGCAGAGCACTCACAATTCTTAATACCGTGTCACTATCGTCACTCATCATCAACATGGGCTAGTTCCAGTTTCAAGAACTGGGCTGAAAATAATTGTTGAGAAGACAGGAGAATGTTTCGTACACCTAGATGTTAGTATTTTACTATTGGGATTATTACAGTGATGAAAGAAGTGTTTGGTGACTGCAAAACAATTGGAGAATCAGCGGTTTTTACATGCCATGTTAGCAGTTATGGAACTATTAGTATAAGTATATCATGGGGTCTTATCATTGCTATAGCAGGAAGGATGTAGGGAAAACTATTCTATACCCACACATAAACAGACACACACACACACACACACAATGTTTTTATACATTGTGGGCACATCCTGACAAATCCTTACATTGTAGGGACCCCCTTTGGAAGGTGTTGTATGTCTAAAACAAATCATGGACAAATACAATTTTAAACATGATCTTAATTCCCCTAGAAAAATCTTAATGCGACATAAAAATAGTTATGACCTGATACACTGGGCATAAGGTAATACACACACACACACACACACACACACACACACACACACACACACACACACAGTTGTCTACATTGTAGGGACCTGTTCACAAATCCTTACATTGTGAGGACCCCCCCCCCTTTTTTATTTTTTTATTTTACTGATTTAAAAACAAATCATGAGAAGAAATATTTATGTAAATCATGATCTCACTTAAAATTTCCACACACACCCCACCACACACAAACCCTACCCACCATAAACCTTTAGGTGTATTTATACAGATGCATTGCATTTGTATCTATTTACCCTCTTCCACATACACAAGCTCACATTGTCGCAATGTGATTGACAGGCAAAAGAAAGGATGTCACTCCAGAGATAGCTAGTGGCATGTTTGAGACAGGATAGTGCAACAGGATAGTGTGAACTCTTTTCTGTTCCTCCATTCAGACACCTATTAGTGGTACACCTTAAGGTCAAGTCCTAAAATAGGAGAAAAAAGTGTGTGAAGATCCTGGAATAGTGATGCTAAAATACTGATGGTAGTCTAGTCTGAAAGTAGTACTTGGTGGGCCTGAATGTTTCCCCAATTCAGGTCATAGATTTACATACCTAGTGCCTATCAAAATCTGCAAAATTTTAGTAATTAAAAACAATAATTAAGAGGGATCATGAAAATTGCATTTATTTCTTTTATTTAGTGTTATCCTAAATTAGCTATTAATTTTATTATTATGACATAGCAGATGTTCACATATAATCCACAAAATAATCTATTTAACAGTTAATATTTGCTTAATTCTTAAAAAAAGTGTTATTACCTGGATGACCAAGTTATATATTGCGTGATAGTTGGTCATTAAGCCTTTGATTGTCCCAAATAATAAAACTGCCCATAAATGTTCTCCAAATGCAACTTCTGCATATTTGCATATTCTCTGCATATTCTGCATACCCTATTTATCTTACTGATATTTATTGTAAATAGGCCACTTATGCACTTCTGGATAGATGCTAACTGCATTTCATTGGCTCTGTACATGTATCTTGCACAATGACAATGAATTTAAATCTAATCTAATCTAATCTAATCTAATCTAATCTAATCTAATCTAATCTAATCTAAAAATTTGGCCCCTTTCCAACTGCAGGACACATGAGGTACTAATAAGGTACATTTAAAGGTTCAAACATGTATTGATTCATTCATTCTCAAGGAAGGCAACATAATACTGTAAATTAAGAGCTGGGGGTGGTGGTAGTATGAGGTGTCAACGTTTCAACAGAATAATTGTTAAAAAAAAATATTATTTTGTGTCTTATTTAGTGTTTATCATCCTTTAGAAGTCCCTTACAACATTTACATTTGACAGCCCAGAAGACAAAATAGCAACAATCTTTTAATTTGGTCCATTTTGAAAATTCAGTTATTACTGTGTCATATGACATACAATGGCATATGCCACCAAGCCTTTCCAGCTTTTCTTACATCTGTATAATGCAAAAAAGATCTACCATGATTTAGTCAAATCTTCTGAGATGAGATCTGAAATTTCTTAAAACCATTTAAGATCTTATGTTTGTCACCTTTCTAACATGATTTTTTCCCCAACTTCTCCTAATCCCCCTTTCTTTAATTGATAGGTCTCTTTTTCCTCGAATTCTTCAAAAACTTGAAATTCTTTCCTGTCCTTTTCCCTTGTACTATATGTCCTTCTCTTCTCTTCTCTTCTCTTCTCTTCTCTTCTCTTCTCTTCTCTTCTCTTCTCTTCTCTTCTCTTCTCTTCTCTTGCTTTCTTATCTTTTTTTAGTTTGTTCATCTTTCTTCTTTTTTTTCTTCTTTTCTTTTTTCTTTCTTTCTTTCTTTCTTTCTTTCTTTCTTTCTTTCTTTCTTTCTTTCTTTCTTTCTTTCTTTCTTTCTTTCTTTCTTTCTTTCTTTCTTTCTTTCTCTTTCTCATTTTCCTTTCTCTTCTCTTGTCTATTCCCTTGTCTTGTATTGTCTCTTCTCACTTTTTCTTTTCTTTTCTCTTATCTTCTGTTTTATTTTTATTTTTTTTATTTGTTTACTAATTTCCTTTTTAAATTGTTTTTATTCTTACTTTATTCTTAACAATCATCTTCAATTTTTTTCTTTTCTTTTCTCTTCTCTTTTGCCCTACTCTTCTTCAGTAATCTCCCTCTTCTCCCCTCATCTTCTTTTCTTTTATCGTCTCTCTCTCTCGCAATCACTACAATAAATTAGTCCCAGTACAAATTAGCAGTAGGACAGAATAGTTTCACAGAATCACACATGGTCCTGGAGGAAGAGATGAGGAACGGTTGAGGAAGAAAGGAGGATGAGATGAGGAACGGATGGGAAAGAGATGAGAGAAGGCTGGTTAAGCTTATTATGTCAGCTGAAGATGGATTATTAGTTGGCAGAAGCGACACCTGTTCTTGACTGGCATCATCCCGCTAAAGGTCATCTCGCTCTGAGTAAACACATTTCAATGTCCTTTTCAGATCCGTGTTTACAATGGCGCTCTAATAAACAGCACAGATTACATTATGTGGCAGAGGTCCAGTAATGTTTACTGCACAGTTACAGTGTTATGAAAAGACACACAGAGAGAGCAAGAGAGAGACAGGAAAAGAGTAAGTGAGTAAGAGAGAGCGAGAGAGAGAGAGAGAGAGAGAGAGAGAGAGAGAGAGAGAGAGAGAGAGAGAGAGAGAGAGAGAGAGTGTTGGTTGATACTCTTTTTTTTTTTTTTTTTTACCGTGCATGTCGGCTGAAATCATCACTCAGGCTGTAATGCCATGCTCGAGCTTGTTAAGAGGATATCATTATCACGAGCTCTCGGCAGTAAGCTGGAGATTTAGTTAAATATAGTGGCCTTGTTTTGTTGCCCTTTTTTGTGTTTTTTTTTTTTTTTTGAGCCGATCTCTCCCGCGACGATTCGCTTGCATCGAGCAGCCAGCGTTTTCTTTTCCTTTCACACTTGCAGCCAATCTCAAGACTAGCCGGGCCTGGGGAAGCAATTTAGGAAGGGACTTACATGTTTTCAAAGCTTGCTGGGAATTGTGGAGCAGGCGACAACCCAAAGCATTAAAGCTTACACTCTCACCAGCATGCTGTAACGGGATGGAGAGACGTTCAAAACCGAGAGATAGAGAAATGCAGATTCTGGAGGGGAGTTTACATTAGGGAATAGTTTACGTTTGATATATTTCTGGTGGGCAGCAAAGAAGAGCAGAATTGTTGTAACAGGATTTACGCAGCCGATTAGGTACAGTAGGATCTAAATACCTTTATACTTCTATACATTTGGATTAAAAAAAAGCCCTTTCTGAAATTTTTCTCTTTTTCACACTTGCCAACATTTGTTTATCTGATGTACAATGACACGTTTTATTCGTTTATAGATATGTGTTAGGTCGTCGAAAATTTGCAAGGTCCTGTTATCGCTTGTGTTAAAACAGCAATAAACAGTTATTCCCCCAAAAGCATTTTTTCATTCTTTTCATTTTCCTTCTCTTTTTCTCTCTCTTTCTCCCTTTATCTCCTTCTCTTCTCATGTTACAGAGAAAGCACAAAGTCATAAATAATTTTCTGTTGTGCAAAATCTTTAACACTGGAAACTCTACAAAAATGACACAGTTAGCAGTACCAAACTGGTGACAGAGGCAAAAAAAATCTCCTTGAGATGGTATGAGAAAAAATCCCTGAGAAACCCCTGACACAAAATGGAACACATCCTCATCTGTGTGACACCAAATGTCCATTCATTATAGTTTCATCATTATTGAGCTTCTCAACTGTTCCCTGATGGACACTTGAATGCCAATTTGTTCATGGCAATTGCAGCCCTAAACCAGCTGTTACCATAGGAACCATGATGTATTAAGCTGGTGATTTAGCTGCTATTGGAGAATATGAATTCACAGCTTCTGACCAATCAGAATCAAGCATTCAACCATGGGAAAGGTTTATAACGCATCATAAAGATTATTATTTTTTAAGATTTGTAATGATTTTTGTAAAAAAAAGATTTTTTGATGTAATCTAATAAATAAAATAAATTGCATTATGATCAATGAAGGAAATTCTTGTTATTGAAGATTTAATAAAACATTATCACAGACATCGGGCACAGCAGCCAGGGGGGATGTGTGGAAAATGTCCCCACTTCACTTTAAAATTAGGATGATTTTGTTCCATGCACTTTTTTTCAAGCATACTGAGCACACCAAAAAAAAATCATACGTATTTCTCTTCTATTAAATATGTGGGTATCCAATAGAAGGGGTGTGGGTGAACTAATATCCAGCCAATCACAGCATGGGTCAAAGTTCATAATCGTCTTCTCGAGTGTATAAAATCGTTATAAATGTTTTCTTTAGCAGTTATTTTAGTTATTTAGTTGTCTGGTACATTACTCCACTGCAGAAAGAAACAGAGGACAATAATATGCTTTTTTCAGACGCACACTATAAGTTTGTAATATTTAAATGATTGATACGTTTCCATTAAAGCAAACAACTTGTTATGAAGTGTAACTGAATACTGTGAATAACGGAACTGTACAATATTGTAAATACTTGAACTTGTAAATAATTTATTTATTCATTGGCTTATTGTGATTAAAGATGCAGTGAATCTCTAATGACTGCACTTATTCTTTCTAATAAATCTCAGAAAAATAATATTAAAAGTCATAGTTCACTCTAAACATTTTGCACAACACACACACACACACACACACACACACACACACACACACACACACACACACACACACACACACACACACACACAATATATGATAAGATATCTTGGAGAATGTTTATTCATTAAACCAAAAATTTGCATCTTTTTTAGTTATCAATGCTTTTCATAATACGGGCAAATATATAATTAAAAATATCAGATTTTATGTGAAGAAAAAAATATTCGCTTGGAACAAAATTTTTGGGGGGTTATCTGCTCCTAATCTGTTCCTTTAAACCAGAGATGCCCAAACCTTTTCCTATTAAGCCTGAGTGAAATTAAATTAGAATTTTACGAAACTGTACTATATTGTACTTTGTAATCTGCTTAACTAATGCAGTTCAGCTTTCAAAGTTTTATGAAACTTTAATAAATAGTCCATTTACATTTCTGGCATTTGCCCTTATCCAGAGTTACTTACAATTATCTCATTTATACAACTGAGCATTTGAAGGTTAAAGGTCTTTCTCTAAGGCCCAACATTGGCAGCTTAGTAGTGTTGGGATCAGAAGTCCAATCTTAATCACTCGAGCAACCACATTCCATAATTGTACAAGATAAACCTAGAAACAATCCCATGTATAGTACAATACAGTTCAATACATATTACTGCTATTCAGGCTACAAGCTATAAAGCCATATGCATGTAATATCAGTGACCAAGTTCCAAGATCCAAGATGGCGCCGCTGCTTCTGGACGCCTTTCTGGACCCTCCGCTAAGATTATGCCCTCTTTTTCACATCTAAATTTATTTGCAATATTTTTTTAAATACCACGTTGTCATTATCTAAAATATCTTCTCTTATTTTCTTACATTTTCTCATATTTTCTCTAATTTGATATTTACAATATTTATAGTTCCTCTTATCTATTTTTGAAATGAGTTTATTAGAGGGACAGTGCATGTAGGACATTTTGGAGACAAGGTGAGGGAGGTGAGATTGAGATGGTTTGGACATGTGCAGAGGAGAGACATGGGGTATATCAGTAGGAGAATGCTGAGGATGGAGCCACCAGGAAGGAGGAAAAGAGGAAGGCCAAGGAGGAGGTTTATGGATGTGGTGAGGGAAGACATGCAGGTAGTTGGTTTTAAAGAGGCAGATGTAGAGGACAGGGGCGTATGGAGACGGAGGATCCGCTGTGGCAACCCCTAATGGGAGAAGCCGAAAGAAGAAGAAGAAGAAGTTCCTTTTATCTAATGCACAAATTTCTGGGCAGCCAATCAGATTACCATTTCAACGCAAAATTGTGTTCATATAACTATGTTAGTGACAAATAGACATTTTTAAATTCACTTATATTCGCATTCTCATTTCAATGGTAAATTTTTTTGCAGCTTAAATACAATGTTATATAAAATATTTGGCTTGTGTGTGAAGGCCATGTCTACAGATAGATGTGCCCCACAAACCCCTCTCACACACACACACATACACACACACCCTTAAAAAATGGCACTGATCAGAGATATAAAAGATTTTTTTAAACATCTGGCACTCTGCCCATTAGTCTTTCGCTTCTTCTTCTTGGAATATGATCGACTTGTGTGTCTCGATATAAAACCTTCTAAATGATTTCAGTTGTTTTTTCCACCCGTCGAGCACATCCTGGCTCCAATCTATTTCCACTCCTAATTAAATAAGTTCATGTCTTAATTAACGGAGATCATGTCGCACTTGCTTAATCGTGCAGGCGGGAAAAACACAACAAAACCCAAAAGAAAAAAGAACGAAAAAAAAAGTATTTTCTGTCACCGCGATTGTTGCGATCGCTTCCCACCATCGGTGTGTGTGCACGATAAAAAGACGAGATTCATTTACATTCTCTGTAGGAGTGAAACATTGTTATGTCCCTTGGCACCCGAAGCCCGTGGCTATCCGCGCACAGGATCTCGGCAACGTCTCCATATTTATGGAAGCGCCTTGTGTCTCTGAGCAGATCGTTGAGAGCGATAAGACGGAGCGGATGAGGAAATAATTGCTCTCTTAGGTGGGAAGTGTGACACACGGCGAGCGAGCGAATACAATAGCAAGACTCATTTTCAGAAGGAAAAGTTCCAGGAAAAAGGCAGGGAGAGATGATGAAATGGCATGTGTTCGATGGAGCAAGAGCTGCAGGGCAGAATGTTGCTGTTCTGTATCGTATTAATAGTAATGTGGGGTTCGGGAAAGAAGAAATACAAGGTAGCGAAAATATACATGTATATAATAATAAGGATTTATGTTTGTTAAGCAGGAAGTGAGGATTTATAGAGCAAGATTTTGGGTGACATTTGACAACAAGAGTCATGTTTTCTTCTCGAATGTCTGATACATTGACTGCTTATGACACTCGTTTTTAAGTTTGTTGCACTCAAAAAAAATTATATTTTATATTTACAAAAGTATTGGGACTGCTAACATTTCCAGTCAGATGTGGTTCTACCCCCAAACTGCATGAAGTTGCAAACAACTGTATTGGATACATGGTCTTTCAATGTGGTAGCATTGAATTTTCCTTTCACTTGAACTAGAAGACTCCAACCTGTTCCAGCATGACAATGCCCCTGTGCACAAAGCCAGTTCTATGAAGATGACTTTACATGGGTTGGAGTGGAAGATCTTGACTGGCCCTTTATAGAGCTCTGACCTCATCCCTATTGAACACCTATGGAATAAAATTGCAACTCTGACTGCACCCCAGGTCTCATCACCTTACATCAGTACCCTGACTTTACTAACACGCTTGTGAATGAATGAAAAATATCTCCATAAGCACATTCTATCTAGTGAAGCATCTTCCCAGAACAGTGGAGGTTATTATAACAGCAAACGGGGATTAAATGGGGATTGGGATGTTCAAAAAGCCAATCCAAATCTTATAGTCAAGTTTTCAATAAACCATTATACTTTATACTCATTTCTGGATGCCAGGTACATTGATTTTAAATCAATTTCTAAATGGGATGATACGTGCTTGATAAATACTCAGGCTAGGCCTGTATTTATGGTATGAAATCAATATTCATTAAGATTCTGGTACATTCCAGAATCTTATACCACAGCAATTTATCAGCACTAAAACTGTTTTAACTTCATTTAATCCATTTGATTTTATTTACATTTTCAAATGTTATTATTTTAGTTACCAAACGTGGAACATTGTATTTTTGTTCCCACTGGAGACTCCTTTCAAAATAGGTTTGACCTCTGTTAAAACTGGTGTCAATGGTATTGAAAATGAATCAAAGTCTTACAACCAATCAGAGTCAAGGATTTACTTATGTAGAGCATAACTACATGCAGTGGTAGCAATAAGGATTAAAAAAAAAAAATCATAATTAATAGTCAAGCATTAGAAAAATTTGTGAGGTCTGAATGTTAATAACAGGATTCAGCATTTTTTTTATTTAAATATAACTGAGCAAAAGTTTAAAATTAGTAAAAACGCTTGAATAAGTATTTTTCACAATCTGAGATGTCAGGAATTTCAACACGATTCTAAAATAGTGAAAAATTCCCTTTGGGATGATTGAGATGATTTGGGCGGGGCCAAGGCTAATCTTATATTATTTGTGGTAAGACTCAGCAAAATGTCTAAAATTTAGCTTGAGACTGTATCGAAACAAAAGCTCCAGATTGCCAACTGGTAATTCATGTGAACTAACTAATTTAAAAACAAATAAAAATTAAGGTGAAGGGATTGAGCTTGTGCATATACTGATACTGTACAACATTCCCCCCCTCTCCTTGCGCACTAGAATCACTGTGTATCATTATTTGATTGGCATAAACTGGCTAATCATTCTTTTCTTTTTTTTTTCCCTTTCCTTTCTGCCTTTCCTTCCCTTTCTTCCTGCACCTTGGTGACATTTGAGAAAAAGCTGGCCCGAGTCGCGAGACAGCGAGGGGGGCGGGAATTTACCCTCAGGAAGAACTTAAAACACTGGAAAATGTCCTCTTCGATTCAGAGGCGATAAGTTCAAATATCAGCCTTTCTTCTCCTAAACAGGATGTTAGTGCCGTCCGCTCCGCCTGCCAAAGCCCGCTGACCCACAATTCCTTTCTGCCTTTCAAAATGCCGCCATTTTAGAAATGCATCTGTGAGTGAGGATGTCACGAAGGTCCTTCCTAATGTCTTGTTTGGTCGCTTCGAACAACAGTACACAGCCGGCAGCCTCTGCCGTAAGGTGGGGAGGGGTCCGGGGTGTTGTGTGTGAAGGCGACTTCAATGATTTGCAAAGATTATTTGCGAAAAAGAAGCAGGAAACAAACAGACAGACAGACAGATGGAAAGACAGACAGAAAGAAAGAGAAAGCTGGAGAAAGAGAGAGAGGGTGTCATCTAGTGGTTGTATCAGCCAGGGGAACTGGAAAAAAAACACGAAAGGGAGACACTGAATATGTGTATCACTTTGATCTGTATTATTTGTGCTGCCAGTGTCCGCTTTTGTTCTCCGATTCATCCGCCGTTGATTATAAGAATAGCGTCGGAATATCAATTAATTAGCTGCGCAGTAAGTCGACAGATTTGCTTCTAAATACGCATCAGATTGAAGCAGCAAATGAGTTCTGCAGCAGGGGGACTGGTGGAAGCTGTGTGTGGGTGTTGTGTGTGTTGGGTGTGTGATTATCGTGTGACAAGTGTGTTTGCAAATCTTTTAATTGAGCAATGTAGATGGTTTGAAGGTTGGTCATGTGTACAGTTGCTTGAAAGGCTGGAACGATCGCATCTGAATTTTTTATTTATTTTTTCATGAGACATGAATGATGACCTTGAATTAGTGGGTGTTCATGGAAAGGATTTTGACATGTAAAAAGAGACAGATTTCTCAACACAGACATAGAAGAAAAAAAATATATTTTCCTTTCCATTTTTAGAATTAGAGAACATTAGTAATGATTAGAAGCTGCATGTGTTTTTTAATTTAATTTTAAAAGGTATTTTATGACAATATTTTTAAAGGAATTATTATATATATATATATATTTATAGGGCATTTTTTTTTGTGGGTCTGGAACAGAAATTTCAAACCATTTATTATTTATTTACCGAAAGGAATATTTTAACCAATAGCCTTTTTTTTTTTTTTTTTTTTTTTTTTTTGCTTTAGATTTAGATATAAATAAGTTCAGACAAATCTTGAGCTGATTTCTTTTTAAGTGCCTACTCCAACATCAGCTGCGTCACATTTCCCCCCTATTTTGTCTGACACATTGACAGAATTACAGAATCGAATTTGGCATAAGGCAGTTGTTTCTAAACATCTGAATGCAATGCTATTATTTGGAATTATCTCATGCGTGCTTCATCTCATATTGTGCATATTCAAAGAGGAGATTGTGTATAAAACACCACACTATACATTTCAGTAGGATAGTCTATAAATAGTTCTATGTAACCCTGCAATCTTCTTTTCCCTATAAAAGTCTCACCTTTCAGTTTAATATTGCAGCAGGATACAACTGAGAGCTTGTCAAATTGCTGAAGGTCAGAATTCAATTCCATTGAATTTGTATAATGCTGTAGAATAATAGGTGTTTTTATTGTACAGATGTGGCTTTGTTTTTCTTTCAAGTCAAGAATCCAGATGTGCCTTTCTGGATTCATACAAAGACTGTCAGGGTTAAAACGACCAAAGAAATTTTTCTGAGATGCGAAAAAAAACCCTGAATCTGACAGTCATTATTTGATTAATAAAAAAAAAAAATAAAATGAAAGAAAGAAAAAAAAAAGGCATACTCAAAATAATGAGTAGAGGACATACAGGATATTCGCACCTTAAGCTTTTGCGACTGACAACAAGCATTAAAAAGCCTGCCACATTTAATAACTGGATGAGACAAATGAAAATCTTAGGAGTGCAAAAAAAGTACAGTACATTAAAGTGAAAATGTGCTACTTGGCCTATTGTTCTCAATAATCCCTTGTCTTTAAACTGGATAGACTTTTAGGTCTCTATGCAATAAACCATGCAAAATAATAATAACAATAATAATAATAATATTAATATATCATTTTCATTTGACTTTGACCCTGAAACATGAGAACAAGACAACAGGACACACAGAATATATTGCGTCCTTTACGCTGTATCATGTGATGCATACATTACACCTATATGATTACACGTTCATAGTCCCCCACCCTCCCACCCGCCTTGCCCTCCACAGTGCTATTTGTGTTTGTTTTCTGCCACTGCTAAATGCCAAGTCCCCACAGGTTCAACCTCAGCCTGGATGAGGGTTAAGCAGACTCAAGCAAAGCGTTAAGCTCCCAACAATGAGAGGCGGCACATGTGAAGGGGAAACAATTAAATTACGCCTTGCATGAAGTTTGCTTTTCATTTTGGGAGGCAAATTCGGCACCACGGCTAATCATTATGCTGTCGAACACGATTCGCCGAAAAAATATTCAAGAGCTTTACGTGCCTCACTGCCCCTTCTGTATTGGAAAATAATGGGCCTCTATCCAATTAAAAACTGCATTAAAATCGAGGGAGTGTTACGCGCACTCCGCCGCTATCTTTCGCGATTAAAGGCTTTTCTGCTTGTGCAGATGCCGACTGGAGCTCGCGCCTCGTCTCTGTCGAGCTGTGCCATCGTCTGCCCGATGCTGGCACCTGGCACCATCGACGACGCACAAATTACTGTTTCCCTCAGCGTGTGCGAAAAACACTGCGTAAAACAGGCCTTTTACTGGGATTCAGATGTAGAGATCTTTCTGGAATAAAAATAACTCTGACTGTCTGGAGTGTTGGCTGCTTTGTAAACAAAAAGAAGCCTATGGAATATGTAATTACACAGTATGAAGTGTAAAATAAAATGATATGAATATACACACATTGTTAGATACAGTATTTTGCTTACTATTAAAGCATATAAGTACAGATGTATGCATTTTAATATTTAATACCTTTAAAACATTTAGCTTTAGAAAAAAAAAAAGTCTGTACTGTAGGTGTGTATTTATGTATCTTGCGGATTAACACGCCCACGTATATGCAACGACACACTCATAAATCTACCTAATTACTTATTACACCTCATAATGTGGCATAACTATGGAAACCTATTTTCATTAATATTTATATTCTTGTAGTTTCTATATCCCATGCTATATACAAGAGGAGTCAATAAAAATGCTATATTTTATGATAGATCCTGTGTATTTAAAGATCATTAACTGTGCACAGTCATTATTCCAAGTGTCAGTCGATTGCAATGGGTTTTTACTGAATGTAAGTGTTTTTAAATCTGTAGATGATAAATCAACAATTAGTTCATAAAAAACCTACCGATAAAAATTAACTAAAATTAGATGAAGTGTCAGGGAACCATCCCCAGCCACTCTTAGTGCCGGTCCCAAGCCCGGATAAATTGGGGAGGGTTGCGTTAGGAAGGGCATCCAGCGTAAAACATGTGCCAAATCAAACGTGCGGAGGATCCGCTGTGGCGACCCCTAACGGGAGAAGCCGAAAAGAAAGAAAGATGAAGTGTGAATATACTGAATGTCTTACTCCGGAAACTAAGATCTTACTCTGTACTCTGGAATTCATCTAGTGCATAGTGTACTGTTATCTTATAATATAATATGTAGATATAACGTGAATTATATAAACAGCCAGATTTCTATCATATTCAACAAAACATGGTTATGACTCATTGCTACATGGCATTGTTCACCTCCTAGTAGAGGTAAATGCTCCCATCTGCTGGTACATGGGTGAATATTACATCATGACTTAGAGTTTTTCCTTTAAAAAAAAATTTTTTTTTAAAGTGAAAAAAAGTTGTGGATTCTTTCAAAATGTAAAATGTGACAAAACAGCTCCAGTTTTGGACAAATAAAACTTTTTTTGTTTTCTCTTCTTTTTTTTAAGAAGTCAAACCGGAAAATCTTTTTTTTGGAAGCTGACATTAGTGCTGAACATCTCACAAGTGTCATAAAGTACTAAGTATGCTAAGCATAAGACTCAAATGCAGATTTAAGCCATGCAATACCACCTTCCCAGGGACAACACTACTCTTCCAGGGATAACACCAGATCTCCAGGGGCAACACTATACATGTCTAGGAGCTACATTACTTTTCACAGGTGCAACAATGGTTTTCCAGGTGCAGCAATTGCCTTACTGGGACAACACCAGTTTTCCAGGGACAAAACACATTTCTAGAAACAACAAAATTTTTCCAAGGACAGCAGGGGCCCCCCAACACCTTTGATTTCATTATATCACTGGCTGGAAATGCTATTTTAATAAGCTAATATCATATTACTACATATTAGATACAATAAACCAAAGTACAAAAACTGATGTGGTACATGCAATCAGTCACTATGAATTCAATCATATTCACTGATAATAATAAAAAAATCAGTATTACCATTTAAAAAAAGAAAAGCGACACAAGCAGAGGTGCTGCTCAGCTACCAAGACTTTCTCGTTAGCATTTCATACACTGATTGCACTTCACATCACCCTGCAAATCCTCTTAAGGCATGCAGTAGTGTTTCTTGCTTCAGTGTGTGTGTGTGTGTGTGTGTGTGTGTGTGTGTGTGTGTGTGTGTGTGTGTGTGTGTGTGTGTGTGTGTGTGTGTGTGTGTGTGTAAGAAAGATAGAAAGAGACACAGAGAGGTATTTGTAAGCCCAGAGGACTTGCTTATCTCTCCAGTACATGCATCTTTGTCTCTCTGGAGTGTTTCACTTTTTCTAATTCTTAAAGAAGCAAAAACAAATAAAGTTGCACAAAAGTTACATGACATTGACAATGTCCCCGCCGTGTCGAACGCACTAAAAACAGACCTCCTGCCTGATGATGCAACCTGGTCAGATGCCTGAAGTGTCAAAACACAGTCATAACTCAGATATTTATAAAAAATAGTGTGGAATAGAAATGATTTGAAAGTGCTAAGTGCGAATATGTAATGTGTGTGTGTGTGTGTGTGTGTGTGTGTGTGTGTGTGTGTGTGTGTGTGTGTGTGTGTGTGTGTGTGTGTGTGATTGGACCTTCCACAAACAACTTGATAGCAGCTTAAGAGAAGACTCCTTGTTTGCCCGAAAGAAAAAAAAAATCATTTTAAGTTTCAAGTTTTATGTTTTAATGCCATAATAAACTTAGTACCGGCTGCTGGCAGTTGGTTGTGACATTTCTGTCACACACACACACACACACACACACACACACACACACGCCTTTCTTTACACCTGAGAATATTTCTTAACAATTAGATAAGGGTCCTGTAAAGTAAAAGCAAACCAGCAGAAAAAAAATGGCCTTTTATTTACAACTTGCAAGCAGATAAAGATGTTTAAAATGTTATACAAAAGTCTCTTTATTTCTACAGATTCTGTATTCCATACAACCAAATTCTACCTCCTACACAACCCTTGTTAGAATAAATTTGTTCTAAACTGTATCTTTGGTTGCCTTTTGTGGTGGTAACCTTTTTATTAGGTTTATATACATTACGACCTAATGGGAGAAGCCTGAAGAAGAAGAAGAAGAAGAAGAAGAAGAAGAAGAAGAAGAAGAAGAAGAAGAAAAAGAAAAAGAAGAAGAAGAAGAAGAAAAAGATATACCTTATTGTATTTATTGTACATTCCTGGACCTGATTATATTGGAGTAAAGCTTTCAAGTTATACTATATCCCACTTTATATAATAATATTATAATAATCTTTATTTCATATAGTGCCTTTAAAAGTTGCGTTTTAAGGCAATTTTGAAGCATAAAAATAGGATTTGAAATAAATAAATAAATAATACAATAAGTAAATACAGTTTTTCTCATTTGCTTTGAAACATTTCTTGAATCATTCTTAATATTTGTGAACCAGTAAGTGCATTTCTCAAAACAATGTGTAAAAACAGCACAACACAACATTTCTTGCAAAAGCCTCTCAAAATCCTTATCGTCTCTAAAAAGTAAGTATTTGTGTCCATGAACATCTCAATCTCATCAGAATGAAAAGTCTCTTTGCAATTGTTCACAAACAAGATCGTGAAAATGTTTAGTCATGTTGTCAGTATGACGCTGCACAGTTTCGGTATTTCTTGATATAAACTATTGTTTTGATCACAGTGATTGAAAATGCACAAAACTTGAATTTCTTTTGTACGGCATCTATGAATTTCAGCAGCACAAATGTATTTATTTGATTGCAAATTTGATTTATTTGATTGTAAGAGACCAGACAGGATTCACACTTTTACTGTACTATAAAGTGTTTGTTTGTTTCTTAGTTGTTTATCCATTTTCAGAATTTATAATTCTATGTTTTGCTCTGTATACACTCTCCAATCGAAGGTTCACAAGATTCACCTTTGACCTGTTTTAGAGAACTAGTTGATTATTGGCTGATCTGATGCCATACACTCTTTCATTAGTGACATTCAAGATTCATCTGCACAATTAATCAATTCAAGACATTTACAAATAAAAGTTTAATCAAAATTTTTAACAACTGGTTTTACCATTTTGCACTCAATCACTTATGCAATGAACTGATGCCCAGATGTTTTGGGGGTTTAGATGATTTAGGTGAAAGTAGTATAATATATTTTGATCAACATGACATAAACAACTGATCATGTAGGAAACAGCAGACAAGTGTACATAACCATTTAAAAGAATAAAATTAAATAAAAACGTTCGCAATTCGATCAAAGCAACAAGAAATGCTTTTATGATGTGCACAAATGACTAAATGATGTGGAGGTTGAACATTTTGAGAATTTCATTTCTGATCTCTGAGGCAACTGAGAAAAACTGTAAACATCAAAAAAATATTAATAAATAGGAAAAAAATCACCTGACAAAACTAAACTGAAAAAGTTGGATTTTAAAGTAGTTTTAAAACTCTAAAATATTCAGCTTTAGTAATCTCAATAGGGAGAGAATTTCACATAATATAAGAAAAAAACACATTAAAGGAAAAAAAGCACAATCTAAAATTACAAATGTAGAGTTATTGCTTAAACCTATTGACAAGCGAATATTAAAAAAAATCATTGCTGCCAAAATAGTATTCAAGCTTTTCATAGAAATTGGCACGAACAGATCTAAAAATATAACTACAAGCAGGTTTTCTCCTTGTTGCCTAACATTTAGATCTTTTTGCATTACTGTTCTTATATAAACGCCTCATTTTTACTCATTCGTGTATAAACAGCACACTCATGTGGTCGAATAAACAGTAACCCAAACGCACCAATACACCAAAACTCCAACACAAAATCTCTAATTCATCATGTTGTAAACATTTCTTACAGCAATAAAAGGTAATCTTTACATTTATAACATTTGTCAGATGCCCTTATCCAGAGCGACTTACAACTGAGAAGGGGAAGGTTCAGGGCCTTGCTCAGGGGCCCAGCACTGGCAGCTCAGTTGTGGTGGGATTTAAACCTGTGACCTTCCGATCCAAAGTCCAATGCCTTAACCACAGGGCCCTTGATAATAATTAGTCTTTTTGTTTGCTATTGTTTTTGCTCCACGTTATTATACTTGAGGTAAAACTTTGACTTACAGTACAAATGGCAACTGTTTCAAAGGGTTTGATTTTCTATGGTATGTGGAGGCATAAGCAGGAAAATCAGGCTTAGTTTGATTGACTGATTTATGTATTTTTGATTTACTTATTTAAAATGTATTTTAAACTTGTTTGAAAATATTACTAGTACTGAATGCAGGTTTTTTTCACAAGGTTTAATATATAGTAATAATATGTACTATGATAAGATACGTTTGTGAGAAACTAGGGATGAGTCTATGACAGAGGGAGGAGTTGAAAAAAAAAAAAAAAAAGAACAGAAAAATTTTCACTCCGCCTTTCAGGACTATTGGCCATATTTCACAACTGTACACACTTTTCAAGCAGACTGAGGTTGAGAAAAGACACTAAATTCTTTCTATTTGGAGTTTCAATTATTTAATTAGAGCATTAATCAGAGCGTAATCACGATGTCTGATTATGACCGGATTTTAATTAAAGGAGGTAAGGTGGTGAATGTGGAGTGCTCCGAGTTAGCTGATGTTTTTATAGAGGACGGGGTGATCCAGGCGGTGGGCCCTGAGCTACAGGTGCCGATGAGTGGTACTCGGGTGCTGGACGCCAGTGGGAAACTGTTGCTACCTGGAGGAATAGACACGCACACACATATGGAGCTGGAGTTCATGGGCACTGTGGCTGTGGATGATTTCCGCACGGGTACCGAGGTAACATGGGCATTTCCGTTATGACATTGATGGAATACATAAGCAAACACACATATCACTCATCTCTATCTCTCTCACACACACACACACACACACACACACACACACACACACTCACACACACACACACACACACACACACACACACACACACACACACACTCACACACACACACACACACACACACACACACACACACACACACTCACACTCTAAAAAAAAAAAAAAAAAAGAAAGAAACACCTGACCCTCTGCTCATTCATGCAGTAAGCCAATTATTCAGTCAATCAGTCACACAGTAAAAGTGCAATGCTGTCATATTGCAGATACAGTTTGAGGAAGCTTCAAATGTCAAACACTGTGATTTTGGTTGTGGCATTGTTCTTTACGGCTGATGTGATTCTAAGTATTTCAGGAACTAGTGATCTCTCGAGATTTTTACTCATATTCTAGAGTCATTGCAAAAAAATATATATACATAAACATTTTAAGTTCAGTTTTGCAAGTGAATATACACTGATCAGTCATAATCTTATGACATTATAACAGTATAACCAGAGAACTGAATAACACTGAATATCTCTTCATCATGGCACCTGTTAGTGAGTGGGCTATATCAGACAGACGTGTTATAAGCAGGAAAGAATGGGCCAGCGTATGGATTTGAACAAAATTTTGACTGGACGACTGGGTCAGAGCATCTCCAAAACTGCAGTTATTGTGAGCTGTTCCCGGTCTGCAGTGCTCAATATCTATCAAAAGTGGTCCAAGGAAGGAACAGTGGTGAACTGCTGACAGGGTCATGGGCGAAGCACTCTGATGCAGGCAACAGATGAGCTTCTGTAGCTCAAACTGCTGAAGAAGTGAATGCTGTTAATGCACGATGGGTCAGGACCGTTTTTGGCAACAAAATGGAAGCCAACACAATATTAGGCAGTAGGTAAGTTATGCCTGGTCAGTGTATCTGGCATGCAAAAAAAATTTAAATAACCACTATTTACATGCAACACATCAAAGATAAATTTTTGCATTTACAGCTTTGGCAGAATCAGTTATCAAGAGCAGCTTACAATGATCTCATTTGTATACACTTGAGCAGTTCAGGGTTAAAGGCCTCGCTCAAAGGCTTAGCAGTAGCATCATGGTAGAGCTGGGATTTGAACTCACTGCTCTCCAAACAGAAGTCCTTCATCTAAACCACCAAGCTACCATTTCCCAGGGTTGCTACAACAGTTGCTGACTATCAGGTTTCAAGATGGAGGAAAAAATATGTTCTACAACCAGTATAATTAACACATTAATAAAGAGTGCTCCCCTGCCCACTCTCCAGGACTCTCCAGTACCATACAAGAACCAGAAACCGGGCAGAAAAAATCATTAATGACCCTTCAAACCCTGGACACAACATCTTTCAGCTCCTCCCTTTTGGCAGGCTCTACAGAACTTTGTTCACCAAAACTGCCAGACACAGGAACAGCTTCTTTCCCCAAGCAATCACCCTCACTAACAACTGACCATAAATATATTCCCTGCTCATATCTATCTAAGTACCGCACAGAACTCTCAGTCATCACATTATCTGTATATGTTGCACACACTATGGCTGCTATATACTGTACAAAGTTTTATAGTAAACTCTCTATTATACCTGACACACAATACTGTCATTTGCACTACCATGCACTCCCACACTTTATGTACATTACTGATCTGTATCCCAATTTATTACCCACACTGTCTATACTGTCTCATATTGTCTGTATTGTCTTGTATAGTCTGTTTTTGTCTTGTCTTGTCTGTTTTGTCATGTATAGGTTTTATTTCTGTCTGTACTTTTGAGAGTCACAAACAGCTGGAACTAAATTCCTTGTATGTGTCAACACACTTGGCCAATAAACCTGATTCTGATTCTGACTCTGATATGCCCAGTGGAATCAGCAAATATTGGCCAAGCAATTGTAAATATGGGAAGATTTTAAAGTTTGGATAAAAAGAACAGGTCAAAGAGTAGGATTGCAAGATAGAGTTCAGATATTTGTTAATCACTCGGTCTTCCTTTGTCCTAATTTTATTATTTTTTTTTTCTTCATTTCCCTTTTATTAATGCTGTTGAGCTGTAGATTCAAAATACTTTTCAATTTGATGCGTTTTAAACAAGGTTTTTCACAAGGCTACTTCTCTTTTTATACATGCTGTACATGTACAAATGTTGTAGTTGTGTATAAGCAGTGAAGTTGAAGTACATATTCCTGTACTTGAGTAAAAATACAAATCCCCTGCTTATATATTACGCTAAATGTAAAAGTACTGTATCTATAAGAACTGTATTTTGAAATAGTTGATACTGTTACATTCTCCTTTTCACATATTTTGATGAGTGACATTTCTATTGTTACAGACACAAATCATGAGAGAAAACTTACTCAACATGAATTCTTGCCATAACCATGAAATTATGCTTGTGGACTTAAAACAGGTTCTCATTGTAACACACCCTACACAGTACAGTGTGTTGTGTAATTACTTTACATTAGCAAGAAGCAGCATGTTTTTCTGAAATGCAGTGGAGTATATAGTAAAATTATTCCAAAAATGTATTGAAGTCAGTTTCCCCAAATGAAAACCTCAGAAAAAGTACAAATAGCTGAAAAATGTTTTAAAAAGTGCAGTAATGATGTACAAAAACTTCCAACAGATTGTAAATGTAGTGTGAAAACCTATTGGTTTTTTTTACACTATGGCCTTAATGAGGTATTTCAATTTAGCAATAAACATTTACGCCATTAAGATACTTGTCATGTTGTTAATAATCCAATACAGACCCCAGATCATTTATCCAGGTATTTGTAAAGTAACCACCAAAAATTAACATCATACTGTAAATATATTTGTAAAAAAAAACTGCAGTAAGTCTAACCAGTTATACACTTTGAAGCTCAGTGGAGTTTCAGATTAGTGAGTTTTACACAAACTTGTGAATTTTTATGAATACTTAATTGTTGCATTAATGTTGCTGTTAATTAATTTATAAATTAGTTTAATCAGCTCTGGCTTAACAACTGAGATGCAACTTTTTATGAGTTTCTTCACAAAGTCAGTGTGAGTTTTGTTGTCTTTTGCAGGCTGCATTAGCCGGAGGAACCACGATGATCCTGGATTTTGTGATCCCTCGAAAAGGAGCTTCTCTGCTGGAAGCATACGAGAGGTGGAGGAGGATCGCTGACGCGAAAGTGTGCTGTGACTATTCCCTCCACGTCGCCGTTACCTGGTGGGACGATAGTGTAAGTCATTAAAAATCAAATTGAATTTTTCTGTTCTGTTCACGAGTTAGCAAGAATCTATGGTAAGGCAGTTTTCATATTTTATAATCTTTATCATCTTTAAATATAAGAGAGGATTTTTGGGAAAAGAGGTTAAAAAGTTGAGACATCATGTTCCACGTTTCAGTACCTACCTTCCTGTCTCTTTGTCAGCGTATCTAGATATCTATCTATCAGTTTTTCTGTCTGTTTGTCTATCTGTCCATCCGTCTGTCTGTATCTGTATACATTTCATAAAAAAACCACTGGGCAAGACAAGTCACATGCCTTTTTTTTAAAACTTATATTACTTTCTTTGCATCACAACATACAAAGATCTCTATTTCCTAAACATAATTCATGCATGTAATCCATATATGATTAATTACACACCCTTTAAATTAATGAATCGATCAGCAATTTGCTCAATGATCTGCTTTCAGGTCAAACAAGAGATGAAGACTCTCGTCCTTGAGAGAGGAATAAACTCCTTCAAGACATTTATGGCCTATAAAGACGTGTTCATGCTGCGTGACGACGAGCTCTACGCCGTTTTCTCTCACTGTAAGGACATTGGAGCCATCGCGCAAGTCCACGCTGAAAACGGAGATCTGATTGCAGAGGTAAGGAGAACTAAACGAGTGCTTGTTATGCAAATGCAAAGTCATCTTTAAAGCCGACTTACTTCAAATCAGGCAGGGGGGAGTGGGTGGAGAAGAGTGGCAGAAGTGATTTGTGATAAAAGAGTATCTGCAAGAGTGAGAGGGAAAGTTTATAGGACTGTGGTGAGACCTGCGATGTTGTATGGTTTAAAAACAGTGGCATTGAGTAAAAGACAGGAGGTGGAGCTGGAGGTAGCAGAGATGAAGATTTTGAGATGTTTATTGGAAGTGACTACAATAGACAGGACTATAAATGAGTTTATTAGAGGGATGTAGGACCCGGATTGTAGGAGAGGAGAGAGGCCCGATTTAGATGGTTTGGACATGTGCAGAGGAGGGACATGGGGTATATCTGTGGGAGAATGCTGAGAATGTACCCACTGGAAGGAGGGAAAGAGGAAGTCCAAGGAGGAAGTTTATGGATGTGGTGAGGGAAGACTGGCTTGAAAGTGGCAGATGTAAAGCATGGATGTATGGAGACGGATAATCCGCTATAGCGACCCCTAATAAGAGAAGCCGAAAGAAGAAGAAGAAGCAGAAGGGTCTAAGGAGAACATAAAAAAGCCTTTTAGATCCTTATTAATAGTGAGGTCATCTATCTAGCTATCCGGCTAAGCTCATGGACCAAAGAAGAAATGCATTTGGTGATTAACCAGTATTACAATCAGCTAAGATTTTACATCATGTCTAGTCAGTTTATGCTATCTAATGCAGATGATGCTAGTCTAACCTGTGATCAGTAAAGAAATCAGGCTAGCTTAGTTAAATATACAAAATCACTTTAGCAAATTAGTAAAACTAGCAAAACCTCAGCATTATTTTCAGATTAGGAGAAAGGAGACAAAAAAAGGCACCAGTGCAAAAAAAAAACAAAAAAACACCACAGAAGCAAAGAATGATGTCTGAGGGAGCTCTGGGAAAAAGCTATGTAGAGCCTTAATACCAGAATACAATGTTTTATCTATCAAACTATTTGTCCATTCATTTGTTCATCCATCCATCCATCCATTCATCCATCCATCCATCCATCCATCCATCCATCCATCTATCTATTCTTTTCATATATTCCTCAGTGTACTTTTTGTAGAAACAACATCGTGACACGTGCACACTAATCTAAACGAGAAAAGAGAGCAAAAAAGAGGACATGGACATACAACATTACACAAACATTCATTCATTTTCTCCCGCTTATTCGTAATTTGGGTCGCGGGGGCAGCAGTCTAAGCAGGCCCCCGCCTCCGACTGCTGCCCAATCCTCATAGCACCGTCCCTTACGGTCCCTCCTGCAGGTGGTGAGCCCACGGGAAGGCGGCCCCACGTCACGGACCTTGATATTTCCCTCGTAAGGGACCCCCGGAGCATTGAGGGTTAAGGGCCTTGCTCAAGGGCCCAAGAGTGGCAGCTTGGCGATACCGAGGCTTGAAGCCCAGACCTTCCGATCGCCAAACCAGCGCCTTAACCGCTGGAGCCACCACTCCCCCACAACATAACACAAACATATCTGTGAAATTTGCTTAGATAAGACAAAAACTTAGAGACCACATCAGCACACTGCAATGTGTAATGCAGTGAACTCGTAGTGTAGTGAACCTGAGAAAAAGTTAAATATGCCTGCGTGGCATTATGTCTGCATCCTTGATCTGAAATCATTGACGTTAGAATGACGTGACATTAACACGAGCAAACAACGAGCGGCGAAATGTAAACAACATCGGGTCTATCGTTCAGACACATGGCTTCGTGTGGGTTTAGAAATATTAACAGGATGTCAGGTCAGGGTCCATGCGTGCTGTCATACTTTACTAATTACTTCTGTTAAAAAATGGGGATCTCTTACTGGCCAGGGCTTAAAGAATTACTGAGAAATGTGAAAAGTTTAAAGTATAGATAATATTTTAAGATCTACACTTGTTCTGCTGCTACTTGTAAATGACTTAAGCATTGGGGAAATATTGTAAAAATCCAATCATTTTATAATATAATGGGTTTTACAGGAAAAGTAGCATATCTTCTGTAAATAACACTGATTTTTCATTGAAAGTCTTCTAATTATATGCTTGAGCAATGCTAAATAGTTTGTTCATCAACAAGTAATCGGAAGTTATATACTCTATATGGTGATTAACTGATAGTGTCTGGTCAATTTATGCTAATCTAATGGATGCTAGTCAAATCTGGGATTAGCAAAGAAAACAAGACCATGTAGCCAACGCAATATAGTGAACTCAATTGCAAAACCTTAGTGTGCTTTTCCGATAAAGTTCTCAGTGTTTTCTTATTTCAACATACTTAAATATTTTACTGATTAAAATGCATAAACCCTCATCCTCAAGGACACAATGTAGAAATCTGGTGAATTTATTGTCTGACGTACACATAACTATAGTGCAATCTACACTGTGTAACATGAGAAAGTCTAAACTGTTTTTTGGATAGTGTTTTCCTCCAATGATGACTGATGAAATGCTATAATAAACCCATTTGTCCCAATTGCTGCCTTTATAAAGTGCCTTTATCACAGTATGTACAGTGCCTTGCAAAAGTATTGACCCCCTTGGCGTTTCTCCTATTTTGTTGTCTTACAACCTGGAATTAAAATTGATTTTTTGGGGGGTTTGTATCATTTGATTTACACAACATGCCTACCACTTTGAAGATGCAAAATGTTTTTTATTGTGAAACAAACAAGAAATAAGACAAAAATACAGAAAACTTGTGCGTGCATAACTATTCACCCCCCCAAAGTCAATACTTTGTAGAGCCACCTTTTGCAGCAATTACAGCTGCAAGTCTCTTGGGGTATGTATCTATAAGCTTGGCACATCTAGCCACTGGGATTTTTGCCCATTCTTCAAGGCAAAACTGCTCCAGCTCCTTCAAGTTGGATGGGTTCCGCTGGTGTACAGCAATCTTTAAGTCATACCACAGATTCTCAATTGGATTGAGGTCTGGGCTTTGACTAGACCATTCCAAGACATTTAAATGTTTCCCCTTAAACCACTCGAGTGTTGCTTTAGCAGTATGCTTAGGGTCATTGTCCTGCTGGAAGGTGAACCTCCGTCCCAGTCTCAAATCTCTGGAAGACTGAAACAGGTTTCTCTCAAGAATTTCCCTGTATTTAGCGCCTTCCATCATTCCTTCATTTCTGACCAGTTTCCCAGTCCCTGCTGATGAAAAACATCCCCACAGCATGATGCTGCCACCACCATGCTTTACTGTGGGGATGGTGTTCTCGGGGTGATGAGAGGTGTTGGGTTTGCGCCAGACATAGCGTTTTCCTTGATGGGCAAAAAGCTCAATTTTAGTCTCATCCGACCAGAGTACCTTCTTCCATATGTTTGGGGAGTCTCCCACATGCCTTTTGGCGAACACCAAACGTGTTTGCTTTTTTTTTTCTTTAAGCAATGGCTAACCCTAACCCTAACCCTAACCCACTCTTCCGTAAAGCCCAGCTCTGTGGAGTGTACAGCTTAAAGTGGTTCTATGGACAGATACTACAATCTCCGCTGTGGAGCTTTGCAGCTCCTTCAGGGTTATCTTTGGTCTCTTTGTTGCCTCTCTGATTAATGCCCTCCTTGCCTGGTCTGTGAGTTTTGGTGGGCGGCCCTCTCTTGCCAGGTTTGTTGTGGTGCCATATTCTTTCCATTTTTCAATAATGGCTTTAATGGTGCTCCGTGGGATGATCAAAGTTTTGGATATTTTTTTATAACCCAACCTTGATCTGTACTTCTCCACAACTTTGTCCCGGACCTGTTTGGCGAGCTCCTTGGTCTTCATGGTACCGCTTGCTTGGTGGTCAAGTCAAGTTTATTTGTATAGCGCTTTTCACAACAGACATTGTCTCAAAGCAGCTTTACAGAAAACAACAGTGAAGGTGAATGGTGTGCGTTTGTCCCTGATGAGCAAGCCGTGGCGACAGTGGCAAGGAAAAACTCCCTTAGATGATATGAGGAAGAAACCTTGAGAGGAACAAGACTCAAAGGGGAACCCATCCTCATATGGGTGACATCAAGAGTTTGGTCATAAATCTTTCAACAATACAGAACAATTTGTGATCATCATAGATCATCATGGTGGTGCCCCTTGCTTAGTGGTGTTGCAGACTCTGGGGCATTTCAGAACAGGTGTGTGTATATATATATATATATATATATATATATATATATATATATATATATATATATATATATATATATATATATATATATAGAGAGAGAGAGAGAGAGAGAGAGAGAGAGAGAGAGAGAGAGAGATCATGTTACACTTAGATTGCACACAGGTGGACTTTATTTAAGTAATTACGTGACTTCTGAAGGTAATTGGTTGCACCAGATCTTATTTAAAGGCTTAATAGCAAAGGGGGTGATTACATATGCACGCACCACTTTTCCGTTATTTATTTTTTAGAATTTTTTGAAACAAGTTATTTTTTTCATTTCACTTCACCAATTTGAACTATTTTGTGTATGTCCATTACATGAAATCCAAATAAAAATCAATTTTAATTCCGAGTTGTAAGGCAACAAAATAGGAAAAACGCCAAGGGGGGTCAATACTTTTGCAAGGCACTGTAGTACTTAATCATTTTACAACTGACCAGCATTTGAATGTTCAGTTGTAATGTTCCAAATTCTATACGAACTGCTTTTATTTGAACTGCATTGGTTGTGAATCCCTACTCTGGATAGGCTCTGAATCCTCCGTGACCCTGACTACAATAAAGTACTTTGCTGAAGATGAAGAAATAAATGATATTTATTTTATTATTAAACAATTATTATAAAAAAATATATATATTTTTTTAATTCACAGAGTTATACCCTGACAAAAATGTGCTCACAAACATTTATATGCATAAATGTTTGTGAACGAGGATAGTAAGCAAACCTACTATTTTTGTGAACTTTAGCGGTCATGACTAAATGGACCACTAGAGGGCAGCAAATATGTATTTTATAAAAAGGTTATAACAAAAACCTGCAATAACTCATAGCATTAAAACAGTATAACTCAGTGTAACCACTGCACAGGTACTAGTGATAAAGAGAAAGCCTTTATTTTTTTTACCATATACATTACAAAACAGTGAAATACTTTTCTTTGCATATCCAAGCTTGTTCAGAAGCTCAGAGTTCAAGGTTAGGTAATGATATATCGCATACATAAAGTCACTAATGGTGGTCGTTTGGTGGAGCTATAGCTTGAGCCCTTGACCTTCTAATCAGTTATCTAGAGCTTTAAACATTGATCCACTACTGCCACCTAGTGGTATTTATACTTAATTTGCAGCAGAATTGTAGGTCTTTTTTTATCTACTCTAACCACTAGGGGCAGTAAGATTTAACCTGGAATTTTTTTGGAGAATGTGCTCAGAAATGCTGACATGCTCAAAACTCAAAAACGTTTGTGGACACCTGACTTCGTGCTCAGTTGCACTAATTATTTTCCACTTTTTCAGGAATGCTGTCTGCTTGATTTTGTTGCCTGGCTGTGGGGATTTCTGTACCTTCCGTAACTCAAATTTATACAGAGATCAGGGATAAGCGGAGGCCACTCGAGTCCTTACAGCCAAACTTTGTCATTACAGAGCTCATTTTGCGCACACGTACCAGATTTGTCAACAATTTACAAAATGGATGTGGTAGTCAACTTTTGGCCGTATAGTGTAATGAACTGATATCCTATGTTTATTGTTCCTGTCATGCACATGTCAGACCCAATGTGCATCTGAGATACCTGCTTCTGGAATTAATCTGTTCCTCTCTAATAGTATATTTTTTCCTTACTTCAGGCTGTGGCGAGTGTATTTATATTTTAAGTGACATTCAGAACTCCATGACTACTAGCTTGGATTGGTTTAAGTGTTAGAACACCTTGAAAGCTTTTCCCGAAGATCTACTCACCAAACTGCCTTAATGATTTGGTATTTTACTGGTATTATACACAGACCTTGTAGTGCAGTGTGATTTTCCTTATGGAAATTACTCAATCATGTTAGTCTAGAATGTTTTTGTTGCTGTTCAGTGGGTGTCAATATGCACTTGATTTAAGTTCTACAAGGTCAACATCACCCCTCAGTGTGTCATAGCTGTGATTCCAAACACAGTTCTAATGTGTCTAGGTATCTCTAACATTGTGTTTTTGGAAATCCACAAGCTACTTACTGGTCCGGCAAGTTAGGAGCTGTCATATACAGTAGATACATATGTGGCTATGTGACATGTGACTAATGGTTTTTATACAGCCACTTTGTGACATGTCTTACTGACCAGTTCAAACCTTGTCTAAAAGTTTTAAAGTTATCCATCTGCACTTTTAAACAGTTTAAAGTCAACATGTTTAACTCTGCTCTAAAAGACTGAGCAGTACATTGATAATTCCACATTCTGTAACATAAAAGGTCTACTTTCTAAATCCATCTAGGGGACCAAGAAAATGCTGTCTATGGGAATCACAGGACCTGAGGGCCATGAACTCTGTCGGCCAGAGGATGTGGAATCGGAAGCCACTCAGCGTGCCATCACCATCGCCCATACCGCCAAAAGCCCACTGTATGTAGTGCACGTCATGAGCAAGTCAGCCGCTAAGGTGGTGGCTGACGCTCGCAGAAATGGTGGGTGACTCTGATAACAAATCTTATTCTAAAATGGAAGTCTGAAGTAATGAATGTAGAAATAGCATTAAATAATCCTTACCAAATACATACAATAATATTGTTATATATACAAATATAAATATATATATATGTGTGTGTGTGTGTGTGTGTGTGTGTGTGTGTGTGTGTGTGTGTGTGTGTGTGTGCATGTGTGCATTTAAATAGTTTAAAGGTTAAAAAGTCTAGTTTAAATGTCATAGACATTGAAAGCATTTACAGCGCTTTATTTTTTTTCCATATTTTGTTGTTATAGCCTTAGTCCGAAATTGATTAAATTCATTATTTTCCTCAAAATAAAAAATACCCTATAATGACAACATGAAAGATGTTTGTTTGAAATCTTTGCAAATCTATAAAAAAAATAAAAAAAAAAGGAAAAAAAAAAAAACCACGTGTACAGAAGTATTCACAGCTTTTTCCATGACACAAAATTGAGCTCAGGGGTATCCTGTTTTCACTGATCATCCTTGAGATGTTTCTGCAGCTTGAATGAAGTCCACGTATGGTAAAACACGTCTATATAAGGTCCCACAGTTAACAATGCATGTCAGAGCAATCTTCCTAGAGCAGACTGAACGGCCAAACTGCGCGATCGAGGAGGGCCTTAGTCAGGCAGGTAACCATAAACCTGATAGTCCCTCTGAAAGAGCTGCAGTGATTCTCTGTCGAGAGAGGAAACCGTTTCAGAAGAACAACTATCTCTGCAGCATTCCTCCAATCATGCCTGTATGGTAGAGTGGCTAGGCATAAGCTACTCCTCAGTAAAAGGCACATGACAGCCCACCTGGAGTTTTTGCAAAAAGGCACCTGAAGGACTCTCAGACAATGAGAAACAAAGATTGAAATCTTTGGCCTGAATGTCAAGCGTAATGTCTGGAGGAAACCAGGTACCGCTCATCACGTGGCCAATTACTAAGCTTACAGTGAAGCATGGTGGTGGCAGCATCATGCTGTGGGGATGTTTTTTAGTGGCAGAAACTGGGACACTAGTCAGGATAGAGGTAAAGAATAATGCAGCAACATACAGAGAAACCCTTAATGAAAACCTGCTCCAAAGCTCTTTGGACCACAGACTGGGGTAAGGGGTTCATCTTCCAACAAGACAACGACCCTGAGCACACAGCCAAGATAACAAAGCAGTGTCTACCTGAACTTAATTGAACATCTTTGGAGAGATCTGAAAATGGCTGTGCACCGACACTCCCCATCCAACCTAATGGAGCTGGAAAGGTTCTGAAAAGAAGAATGGGAGAAACTGCCCAGAAATAGGTGTGCCAAGATTGTTGATTCTCAAGAAGACTTGAGGCTGTAATTGGTGTCAAAGGTGCTTCAACACAGTATTGAGCAAAGGCTGTGAAAACTTTTGTACATTAATTTTTTATTTGTAATAAATTTGCAAAGATTTTAAACAAACTTATTTTATGTTGTCATGATGGAGTGATATTTGTAGAATTTTGAGGAAAGTAATGAATGTTATTCATTTTGGAATAAGGAATTTCAGTTTCCGGATGCACTGTACACAATTTATAAAAATTAATAAAATAAATTTATGCAACATGCCCGGTCAGGGCGAGTGGTATTTGGCGAGCCCATAGCCGCTGGCCTGGGTACTGATGGCACTCATTACTGGCACAAGGACTGGGCACATGCAGCAGGATTTGTTATGGGACCCCCGCTGAGACCGGACCCCAGCACACCCGGCTACCTCATGGACCTGCTCGCTAAGTACACACAACATAAATAAATGTAATATATATGATCTGATCTGAGAAATTCTCCAGTCATCATCATGTTTACAAAATCAGTAAAAAATAATCCTGAATTATATTAGCATATACTTTTATTTTATATAGTCATGCTGCATACAATTTAATGAATATCCGACTTAATTTTTTAGTGATGATCTGAGTGTAACCGGGACTGATCACTGCACATTCTCCGTATGCCAAAAAGCCCTGGGCAAAGACGATTTCACTAAAATCCCCAACGGCGTTAATGGTGTAGAGGATCGCATGTCTGTCATCTGGGAGAAAGGAGTGGTCAGTCTTTCCAAGTTCTATAATGTTATTGTGTTCTCCTGACCATAAAATTTGTATGTACTTTCTGAAGTGTTTATTCCACATTTACTCCTCATTTGCTGTTACGATAACCTCAACTATTCTGGGAAGATGTTTCACTAGATTTTGGAATGTGCTTGTGGAGATTTGGCCTCATTCAGCCACAAGTGCTTTAGTAAAGTTAGGTTCTAATGTCGGGGCTCATTCTAGGCCTAGGGTGCAGTGTGTATTCCAATTCATCATTAGTGTTTAACAGGTTTAATGTGTTTGTTTCTTTACACTAAAGTCTCAAATTCTGTAAAGTACATTAGTATTTAAAAGTAAAAAAAAAAAAAGATTGATGATCTATAAGCCATTTTCTGTTTTTTTTTGTTTGTTTTTTGCCTCACTGACAAAGAATTACTGTATGTGGTTTGATTCATGCAGAAAAATGTGTATAAAGGTTGATGGAGATTTGAGAGGGGAAGATAAAAGCAAAACACTTACAATATTAACATTCGCTTTCCTCAGCATAGCGGCAAAATGGATGAAAATCGATTCGTGGCAGTCACCAGCAGCAACGCAGCCAAAATCTTCAACCTTTATCCACGGAAAGGGAGGATAGCCAAAGGCTCAGATGCAGACTTGGTTATTTGGGACCCAAAAGCTACCAGGTAAAATTAACTTCTAAGAATCTTCGTTTGAGAACTTCAGTGTTTTTATAGGCCATTTAGAATGCTTTGGACAAGAGAATACAGTATTTACCCAACACCTTGTTTTCAGTGGCAAGGTTCGGTTAGAGATATAGGTTCTGTAAGTCAAGACTAGGGGTGACCCCCGAAAAGATTTGATGCTTCGATAGGAGGAGTCTAATTCAACTACCAATCTCACAGTTAAATCTACGCTGAGGTATTATGACACATGCCATTTTGTTTATATGGGGTTGCTCGTTGTTTGATATCACATAGCACTACCATTTCTTTACCAAACTTTTAATAAATATGTTCAATGTGCCTAAATAAATCCAACCTCCCCTGAGACGATGTCTGGAATGATCATAATCAATAAATTTTTTTGATTGTATTTCAGTGCATCGATGTTGCTCTGTACTTAGTGTACTTTGATACTTTTTCGATTATTAGATAACGAAATAAAAATATCAACCACAAGAATAACGAGTATAAAATACAGAAAGAATATAACAGCAATAACAACACAAATTAAGCAATCCTAAGACAGCTAAATATATGTCACAATAAAACAGTGGAATAGAAATTCTTGAGTCTGACAGTATTGAATCTGATATAACAAAACAAGTCAATGCTTTATATGGGCAAGGCCAAAAGAGGGATAAATGAAATTGTATGGGGGGTGGGTAAGCTACAAGCTTCAAATTCTGCAGTGAATTTATTAGCCGATTATATCGAAAGTCATCTGTTATAAATGTTTTCCAAGATATAAACAGAGAAACGAATACGTCATTGCGTAATACTGTGGCGGTGGTTTAGAGCAGTTTCCTCTTTACTGATGACAAATCATGTTGGTTTACTACAGTGTTGTCACTAAACTGTGACGCAAAGAGAAGTGTGTGCATGTGTGTGTGTGTGTGCATGTGTGAAATGATAGAGCCATAAATGGTTATGCATGGAGAGCTCTCTTTCTCCCACCTCATCTTCTTTTCACAAACACACGTCTTTACAATTCTATACTTACCCCTCCCCCTTTATCTTAATATTCTGAATTCCTTTGGTTCTTTGAGCTTTTTGAAAAAAAAAATCATTTTCTTCAAACTTAACCGGTCAAAGGTGTCACAAAAATTCAAACTGCCACTCTTCCCTGTCACTCCTGTATGTAAATATTTCAATACAGCTATACAAGCACACACAGACACACTCGTGTCAAGCTTGAAAACCACAATTATAATGTGTCTTGCATAAGAGCGCTTCGCAGTTTCCTCTCTCACTGAACATCGCTCAAGGACAGCAACTCAATGTAGCTCAGAACAGCTGGAACCGGCTGAGCAAAGCACAGCACCAATCCCTTGGTATGAGCTGAGCGTTTGTGTAAGCGCAGTCGTGTATGCACGTCACGCAAGCTTCCGGTGGCCTAGAGACAGCCACAGACTACGCATTTTGCTGTAATGAATTGAGGAACACATCATTCCATATATGGAAACTATAATAGCATATGGTTTTGTGCTGATTGGATATTCTATAGTAGATAAAACTATGTAGGTATTTTAATTCAATTGTGAAATACATGCAATTGTGCTGGATTGGGGTTTGAGTTTTATTTTTCCTTTTACTTAATGTTTTTTAATTATTAACTATCATTATTGTTAATAATTATTTATGTAGTAATTTAGCAACAGTATTTATAGGGTTTATATTAATACAGTATTTTTTATGAAGATAATTCATATTTGTATAACGTTTTAGTTTAGTTCTAAATTAGTTCAGTTCATTGTAGATTAGTCAAATCTGAGCATTTTAGATATTGAAAATAGATTTTAATTCAGGTTCATACATACAGTAAAAGTGTATGTATTATTTATTTATGTTTGCTTGTTTCTTTGTTTTCTTTACAAAGTTTTATTTTTACAATTACATACTTTTACTACTGCATATATCAAGAGTGCCATAAGAATTAAATTAAAAAGAAATGAATACTGTGGTCATTTAAAAGACGTAGAATAGTACATTTAGAAATTAACAAATACCTGGTAACTAGACTTATCTTTTTTTTTTCAGCCGTGCATGCATTTAGGATTTGCACAACATTCTTCAGTAGATGAATTTACTATTTTAATCTTCAGTTAAACTTTCATCTTCTTGTTTTAAAGCATAGGGCTTCTGTAATTAATTATGTTAAAACAGGCTTCTTCTATAGGGTTCCCTAGTCTAGGGCACTATCATCAAGAAGAGTAAACTGAAAGAGAATATTCTGTATCGTCAAAAAAACCAAACTCTTCAGTCTTTGTTCCTCAAAAACTTATGTACATTTTCCCAGTAATTATTATCTCATAAAACTGTACCGATTCTGACACAAACCCACGTCAATTTTTCTTCTGCATGGCCAATAATACAGCAAAGAATTCTTTTGGTTTCTTGTTAACCTGGTTGGGCATTTTTTCATTTAGTTGGCCTTGGTAGAAAGCAATATCTGTCATCTTTTAATGAGAAACGTATGTCTCTTCGTGGAAGACACACACCTGGGTGACATTCTGTTCCAGCCACGGCTCTGAATCACGTCAAAGTCCCTGCAATGTGCTGATGAGGTGTTTCTGCAAAAAACCTTCTGCCCCACCACACCAGAAATAGAAGATTTTTTTGTATTTCTTTTTTGAGCATAGAGTACATGATATTTCGAATTGCACTGTATACCATTCTCAAAAACGATATAGATTTTGCCTATAGCTAAACTTAAAAGTCCCCATAGCCTTGTAATGTATTTGTAACTCCCTAGAACATATTCTGGTGGAACATTCAGGAATCAAAATGTCCTTATGCCCAAAAAATTTTTTATTTGCTAAATACTTATAGCATAGTATAAAGTTGCAAAACCAAGCTTCATTAACCAGGAGTTACGTATTAATTTCCCTGAATCCATACTTTGGCTTAAAACCATGTTAGGCTTCAATTTCTGCTGCCGTCTAATAGGATATGTTTCCATCCACACTCATCTGAATCCTAATATTCTTTTTGACTAAGTTGCACAAGCTGTGACAAATTGAATGGAGACCACAAGAAGTTGCATGAAATCTTGTCATATTGTCTCAAATGATTTGAGCTATAAGATTTATTACTGGGATCATTCAAACAGATTCGTGGCATTGGTAGCAGGCTTAGAGTTGTTACCCTTTGGAGGGTATTTCAGTCTTTTGCTGACTGGAACATCTGGGACTGCCATCTCTACATACCCTGTCCTTGTTTTCCCTGCTGTCTGTTGTGGTTCCTGCTAAAAACAAGCATCTCAACAGCATGATGCTGCCACCACCGTGTTTCTCTGTGGTGATTGTGTTTCTTAGTGACTTAGTGACATTGGACTTCTGATCAATAAGGTTGCAAGTTCAAATCGCAGCACTGCTAAGCTGCAATTGCTGGGCACTTGGGCAAGACTCTTGATATAAAAGTAAGCTGCTCCAAATGTGTGTCAAATGCCAAAAAAAACCACATCATGCTTTTATTAGACATCACGAGATACACCACTGTTCAATAATGCAGATTTTATTGAGTGTTAAACTAGTTTCTATTTGCAAGAAAATTCACTTAGCATTCTGCTACTGCTTTTTGTTGGGATCACAAGGTTCTCAAGGTGCTAATATTGTATTTGACAGAAGGTGGATTAACCAAACCTCACCACAAAGCAGAGTTACACGATGAACTCTATATTTTAGATTTACACAAGTATTGAATAATGCATATTGTCTTTTGTTTAAACATGTCATTTGGCATTCTAGTTAGACTCTACTTCTTCAAAGCAGATTACCCTACTTAGCCAATAGATTTTTCTATTAGTAGCATTGACTCAGATCATCTGACAACTGTGTAGGATGGACTCCGTCATTATTGCGTGTCAGCTATAATATGATACACATGCCATCAGTAGTGAATAACAGAAGCGTTACTCCATCTCATCTCTTACTACTGCAGGCGAAGTTCACTGAGCTCCTTAACAGTGTTTAATTTTGACAGTAAACATCAACAGAAAATTTTGATGAACAAGAGCATTTAGAAGTGATCTTATTTTCAGTCAAGTCAAGTTTATTTCTTTAGCGCTTTTAACAACCGACATTGTCTTACAATCTTATTTTCAATAAACACAAAGTGAATTTTGTTTGTACTCGAAAATATTTAGCTGTTTTATTCAATTAAAAAAAGATTGCTTTCATGACCAAAGGATTCGGATGTGCTTTTTAAACATCCCATTCTACATTTGGTCCAAATTTGCTTACTTTTCTGTGAAGAAGAAGAAGAGAAAGTGGGAAGTCCGGTACTAATTTAACATGAGGAGGCCTGGGGTGCAGTCCGCGTTCCAATTTATCTCAAAAGTGCTCAGTAGGGTTGAGGTCAGAGCTCAGTAGCAGACCACTCGTGATCTTCCACTCTAACAAATGTAAAGCGTCTTCATATAGCTGGCTTTGTGCACAGTGGCATTGTCATGCTGGAACAGGTTTGTTATATATGTTATTATAGTAAAGCCTGACGAAATGCCTGATACATGGCATCAGTGATCTTTTGTACAAAAAGCAGCACCTGAAGAAACATTTCACAACAAGTGTAATTTTAAAAAATCTCTTTTATACCAGTTTAAAACCATTTATAGAATATTTATATTGGCTAAGTTCTATAAAACCCATTCACAAATTTAAGCCTCAGGAAAGCAATTGTGCCTGTCACAGGGTGATTTCAGCGAAGACCCACAACCAGGCGGTGGATTATAACATCTTCGAGGGCATGGAGTGCCACGGCGTTCCTCTGGTGACCATCTCTGGAGGCAGAATCGTGTACGAAAATGGGCGTGTCTTGGCGAAGCCCGGGACAGGAAGGTTTATTTACCGGAAGCCCTACTCTGACTTTGTGTTCAAAAGAATAAATCAAAGAGACGAGGTAAGATTTTATCATGGCCTTCTTATATCATTCTGTACAGGAATATTTCCTGATTTCTTTAGTCAACGTTCATAGCAATACATACACCGCCCGTCCAGAAAAAAATCACCACCTGGATTTAGGTAAGAATCTCCCATTGGATAATTACTGTATGAATGATTATGTTAGAGCTGGCAACAATTTATTAAACCCAAACTGATACAGTGAGTAGCTTCTCATTTCTTAAACAACCATGTTGGAAGACACATCCTGTGGTTGTGGAAAAGATGTTAATCTGTTTCAGAGGGGTCGAATTATTGTCAAGCGTCAAGCAAAGAAAACGTCTAAGGAGATCGCTGAAACTACTAAAATTGGCTTAAGAACTGTTGTAAAAAAACAACAGTAAAACACACGGCGATGTTTGATAGTGAAATTAAGAGCATTTCCACACGCACAATGCGAAGGGAACTCAAGGAATTGGGACTGAACAGCTGTGTAGCTTTAAGAAAGCCACTTTTTAGTGAGCCTAATTGAAAAAAAAGGCTTCAATTTGCTAGGAAGCACAAAGATTGAACTCTGGAGCAATGGAAGAAGGTCATGTGGTCTGATGAGAAAAAGTACTGCAACTCTGGACAGGAATAAATGTTGTGACATTGCAGAAGTTAATCGAAACGGTGCCACAGTGAATGCCCACAGCGAATGCCCATAGCGAATGCACACAGCGAGTGTGTGACTTTTTTTTAGGGACGAGCAGTGTATATTTTGAATATATTATTTTGTGATATATGCAACGTGATTTCAATTTCAGGTTGGGAAACTCTGTGCAGTGGCCAGGATGCCGTACAAAGGAGAAATCATATGTAAGATTTAAAATCTTAAAAAAAAAAAAAAGAAAGAAACCCTGCAGTATATCTGATTGATTTTGAAAGGATTTTAATGTTGATAAAGCAATTTTTTCATCAGATTAAATAAAAGCACTAAAATGCTCGAGGGCTACCTGTCTTTAATGGTACTGATGCATTTTATTTAGCCCTGTTGATACTGCCATTGCTTGCTAGCATTAAACTAATCTCAGCTGATGTTTATTTTTTTTTTAAGATTTTGTATCTATTTAATAAGATATCACTTATCCATGATATTTGTTAAAATAGATCTACAATATGAGTAAATAATCCATATATCCCTGTTTAGAATGCATGACTGAGTCTGTGCACGTCATTTAAATTTTTTTTTTTTTATATGTGCCTGCTTTTATCAATCTATTTTGAGAGAATCCCTTACAGCACTGGCTGAAATACTCACACACACACACACACACACACACACACACACACACACACACACAAACACTATGAATCACTAACATGATTCACAAAAATCTACAGACATGCATCACTGTGTTTACTGGCTCCTGAACAGAAACATTTCAAAAATTGGATTCATCACTTAAAAAGACTTTATGCCACCGTGTGTTGCAAGGTGATTTATAGTTCCCTTCTTTGCCTTTATGTAAAAAAACCAACAACACAAGAAACGTCGCTTTGCTGCAACACACTCAGTAACACTGCTCCTCGTTGATTTTGGTGCCAAGTGGCCGTGCCAGATACTGAGTAAGCGTTTGACTATATTTCTTCTTGTCCCTTTGGGAAATGACCTAAAATGCAGAATTTTCTGGCTCCTTTGTTGCGTTTTCTGTCCTTAGCTTGAACAGTTTGTTCAGATAGGGTTTAATTATCATGTAAAAAATGGTAGATAAAGGCAGCATTACATTTTCTGTTCACTTGACCACAGAGGTGGGAACTAATGGAGTACAAATACTTCGTTACTGTACTTAAAAAAGTTTAATCAGTACTTCAACTCTTACCCGAGAATTTTAAAACATGAGTATCTGTACTTCTACTTAAGTAAAGGATGTGTGTACTTTTGCCACCTCTGCTTGACACATGCATGTTTCTTATGTTTGCATGCGAAAAAATTGATAATTGAACTGTATGAAGATTGACTTGGCTGAACAAATATATACTGTAAATGTGTATTGACATTGATCTTTTGATTTTTTTTTTCAAGCTTTACACACTTGGCATCCAGACAGTTAGTTTATCCAAACATCCAAATAAAATACTTTGCTTAGTCTCTTTATATATATGATTAGATTGAAGTATATATATACAGTGAGGAAAATAAGTATTTGAACACCCTGCTATTTTGCAAGTTCTCCCACTTAGAAATCATGGAGGGGTCTGAAATTGTCATCGTAGGTGCATGTCCACTGTGAGAGACATAATCTAAAAAAAAAAATCCAGAAATCACAATTTATGATTTTTAAACTATTTATGATTTTTAAACTATTTATTTTTATCTTACACTCCATCTTACAAAAACTGTCAAATTTGAACTAATCTACAGAACTTTCTTCTATTCATTCACTGACCAATTCTTCTGTGTTTTTGTCTTTTACCTACTATGTTGCATAGAAACCAAAGGAGCATGCATGTGTCTCATAAACTATAAAAGACTGGGTGTTTCCACACCTTTGACGGGCACTGCATATAATTAATGATGCAGTAAATTGCATTTCCTCCGTGTTTTGTAATAATGACCTACTTTTCAGTTTGTTAACAATCCAGGATGGCGGTTATGTGAAACTGTGGAAAAAAGCGCTTTGTAAAAAGAAAAAGGTCAAGTGAAATGAAAGTGGGTCACGATATTCAAGTACGGGAGGATTGTAGGATACAGCTAAGCTGAAGGTTCATGGGGCTTTGTCCAACCATGAGTGCTTGGGAGTGATTGGATTTGAACACTGGGTTCTGAACTATCTGTAACTCAAAGTAGTAGCAGAAGTGCACGCAAAAATAACAACTAAAAATTCCACCATGCCAACCTCAAAACTCAAGGATTTGTTTTGAGCAAATCTAAGTATAAGTATAATTTGTACATATAAATAAATATATATATATATATATATACAGTGAGGAAAATAAGTATTTGAACACCCTGCTATTTTGCAAGTTCTCCCACTTAGAAATCATGGAGGGGTCTGAAATTGTCATTGTAGGTGCATGTCCACTGTGAGAGACATAATCTAAAAAAAAAATCCAGAAATCACAATGTATGATTTTTAAACTATTTATTTGTATGATACAGCTGCAAATAAGTATTTGAACACCTGTCTATCAGCTAGAATTCTGACCCTCAAAGACCTGTTAGTCTGCCTTTAAAATGTCCACCTCCACTACATTTATTATCCTAAATTAGATGCACCTGTTTGAGGTCGTTAGCTGCATAAAGACACCTGTCCATCCCATACAATCAGTAAGAATCCAACTACTAACATGGCCAAGACCAAAGGGCTGTCCAAAGACACTAGAGACAAATTTGTACACCTCCACAAGGCTGGAAAGGGCTACGGGGAAATTGCCAAGCAGCTTGGTGAAAAAAAGGTCCACTGTTGGAGCAATCATTAGAAAATGGAAGAAGCTAAACATGACTGTCAATCTCCCTCGGACTGGGGCTCCATGCAAGATCTCACCTCGCGGGGTCTCAATGATCCTAAGGAAGGTGAGAAATCAGCCCAGAACTACACGGGAGGAGATGGTCAATGACCTGAAAAGAGCTGGGACCACCGTTTCCAAGGTTACTGTTGGTAATACACTAAGACGTCATGGTTTGAAATCATGCATGGCACGGAAGGTTTCCCTCCTTAAACCAGCACATGTCCAGGCACGTCTTAAGTTTGCCAATGACCATTTGGATGATCCAGAGGAGTCATGGGAGAAAGTCATGTGGTCAGAGGAGACCAAAAAAGAACTTTTGGGTCATAATTCCACTAAACGTGTTTGGAGGAAGAAGAATGATGAGTACCATCCCAAGAACACCATCCCTACTGTGAAGCATGGGGGTGGTAGCATCATGCTTTGGGGGTGTTTTTCTGCACATGGGACAGGGCGACTGCACTGTATTAAGGAGAGGATGACCGGGGCCATGTATTGCGAGATTTTGGGGAACAACCTCCTTTCCTCAGTTAGAGAATTGAAGATGGGTCGAGGCTGGGTCTTCCAACATGACAATGACCCGAAGCACACAGCCAGGATAACCAAGGAGTGGCTCTGTAAGAAGCATATCAAGGTTCTGGCGTGGCCTAGCCAGTCTCCAGACCTAAACCCAATAGAGAATCTTTGGAGGGAGCTCAAACCCCGTGTTTCTCAGCGACAGGCCAGAAACCTGACTGATCTAGAGAAGATCTGTGTGGAGGAGTGGGCCAAAATCCCTCCTGCAGTGTGTGCAAACCTGGTGAAAAACTACAGGAAACGTTTGACCTCTGTAATTGCAAACAAAGGCTACTGTACCAAATATTAACATTGACTTTCTCAGGTGTTCAAATACTTATTTGCAGCTGTATCATACAAATAAATAGTTAAAAAAATCATACATTGTGATTTCTTTAATTTTTTTTTTAGATTATGTCTCTCACAGTGGACATGCACCTACGATGACAATTTCAGACCCCTCCATGATTTCTAAGTGGGAGAACTTGCAAAATAGCAGGGTGTTCAAATACTTATTTTCCTCACTGTATATATATATATATATATATATATATATATATATATATATATATATATATATATATATATATATATATATATATATATATATATATATTTTTTATA